>NW_026968547.1:0-85761 GCF_028390025.1 Pseudophryne corroboree
GTTTATTACATATTTTTACAAACTTGTATATAAACACTGAAAGCCTCTGCATTTCCTGTTATACTCTAAAATAAAACCTGGATGAGGACCTTCTTTTTTACTTTTGGGTTTTCTATTCTTTGGGCCTGATTCAGGTTTATAAGCAAACCACAAAAAGCATACAACTGGGCAAAACCATGTGCACTGCAGGTGGGGCAGATGTAACTTAGATTTGGGTGGGTGTTGATGAAACTGAAATCTAAATTGCAGTGTAAAAATAAATCTAACATTTGTGGGCTACATACAAAAGCAGCCAGTATTTACCTGCACACAAACAATATAACCTACCCAAATCTAAATCTCCCTGCCCAAGTTACATCTGACCCACATGCAGTGCACGGTTGTGTGCTTTTTCTTTGCTTACAAACCTGAATCATGCCCTTTGTTCTTTATGTTTTTCTATAGCACTGCGTCTTTATATAAGATATAGTATGTGTGGTTTTCATATATGGTTTACTCTATTGGTATAATATAGATCATTTTGTCCTTAGTATTGTGTTAATGTTGAAGGCTAATTTATTTATGTGCATTGGTCTGCGCCAATAATATCTATTGTTATTTTTTTTAAAACACTGAAAACTTACTATACAGACATTTTTCTGTGGGTCTGGGACGCGGTATCGATGTAGTGTTTGCAGACAGCACTTTGATCGGCAGCGCTAGATAGACAGACTGTTTAGGTCGACATGTACAAGGTAGACTTGGGTTTAAAGTCGATGTCATTTTAGTCGACAAACACATTAGTACGACGTGTAACTAATCGATTCATAAAGTTAGACATACCATTGTGTTCGGCATACGCATCCTAGACGGAACATATATCGACATTGAGAAGTCCGACAATATAAATAGTATGACAACTAAAAGATCGAACGATTATAGCATCGACTTAAATTAAGCTAGACAGTTAATAGGTCGACAGGTAAATGTTAGAAATTTAACATATCGAAATTAACAAAGCTAGACAGATATTAGATCGACAAATAAAAGGTCGACTCTTAGAACATCGACTTAAATTAAGCTAGACAGTTAATAGGTCGACAGTTAAATGTTAGAAATTTAACATATCGAAATTAACAAAGGTAGACAGATATTAGATCGACAAATAAAAGGTCGACTCTTAGAACATCGACTTAAATTAAGCTAGACAGTTAATAGGTCGACAGGTAAATGTTAGAAATTTAACATATCGAAATTAACAAAGGTAGACAGATATTAGATCGACAAATAAAAGGTCGACTCTTAGAACATCGACTTAAATTAAGCTAGACAGTTAATAGGTCGACAGGTAAATGTTAGAAATTTAACGTATCGACATTAACAAAGCTATTGAGTGTGTGTGTGTGTGTGTGTGTGTGTGTGTGTGTGTGTGTGTGTGTGTCCTGCACCCCGCGATGACAGGGCGCCCTCATCAAGGCACAGCTGCAAGCCTTCACTGATGAGACGCCCATGGCTAGCCGCTAAACGGGACGCTCCTAGTCCTCCCCCACAAGGCATGGCACTACATGTCCCAGGCTGCCCTCTCACATCCCTGACAGCCCCAAGGTCTTCAAGCTATCCCTGCCTGGCAGCATGGGTTGGACAAGTAGTGAGTGTGTGGGAGTGAGTGTGTGGGAGTGAGTGTGTGTGTGTGTGTGTGTGTGTGTGTGTGTGTGTGTGTGTCCTGCACCCCGCGATGACAGGGCGCCCTCATCAAGGCACAGCTGCAAGCCTTCACTGATGAGACGCCCATGGCTAGCCGCTAAACGGGACGCTCCTAGTCCTCCCCCACAAGGCATGGCACTACATGTCCCAGGCTGCCCTCTCACATCCCTGACAGCCCCAAGGTCTTCAAGCTATCCCTGCCTGGCAGCATGGGTTGGACAAGTAGTGAGTGTGTGGGAGTGAGTGTGTGGGAGTGAGTGTGTGTGTGTGTGTGTGTGTGTGTGTCCTGCACCCCGCGATGACAGGGCGCCCTCATCAAGGCACAGCTGCAAGCCTTCACTGATGAGACGCCCATGGCTAGCCGCTAAACGGGACGCTCCTAGTCCTCCCCCACAAGGCATGGCACTACATGTCCCAGGCTGCCCTCTCACATCCCTGACAGCCCCAAGGTCTTCAAGCTATCCCTGCCTGGCAGCATGGGTTGGACAAGTAGTGAGTGTGTGGGAGTGAGTGTGTGGGAGTGAGTGTGTGTGTGTGTGTGTGTGTGTGTGTGTGTGTGTGTCCTGCACCCCGCGATGACAGGGCGCCCTCATCAAGGCACAGCTGCAAGCCTTCACTGATGAGACGCCCATGGCTAGCCGCTAAACGGGACGCTCCTAGTCCTCCCCCACAAGGCATGGCACTACATGTCCCAGGCTGCCCTCTCACATCCCTGACAGCCCCAAGGTCTTCAAGCTATCCCTGCCTGGCAGCATGGGTTGGACAAGTAGTGAGTGTGTGGGAGTGAGTGTGTGGGAGTGAGTGTGTGTGTGTGTGTGTGTGTGTGTGTCCTGCACCCCGCGATGACAGGGCGCCCTCATCAAGGCACAGCTGCAAGCCTTCACTGATGAGACGCCCATGGCTAGCCGCTAAACGGGACGCTCCTAGTCCTCCCCCACAAGGCATGGCACTACATGTCCCAGGCTGCCCTCTCACATCCCTGACAGCCCCAAGGTCTTCAAGCTATCCCTGCCTGGCAGCATGGGTTGGACAAGTAGTGAGTGTGTGGGAGTGAGTGTGTGGGAGTGAGTGTGTGTGTGTGTGTGTGTGTGTGTGTGTGTCCTGCACCCCGCGATGACAGGGCGCCCTCATCAAGGCACAGCTGCAAGCCTTCACTGATGAGACGCCCATGGCTAGCCGCTAAACGGGACGCTCCTAGTCCTCCCCCACAAGGCATGGCACTACATGTCCCAGGCTGCCCTCTCACATCCCTGACAGCCCCAAGGTCTTCAAGCTATCCCTGCCTGGCAGCATGGGTTGGACAAGTAGTGAGTGTGTGGGAGTGAGTGTGTGGGAGTGAGTGTGTGTGTGTGTGTGTGTGTGTGTGTCCTGCACCCCGCGATGACAGGGCGCCCTCATCAAGGCACAGCTGCAAGCCTTCACTGATGAGACGCCCATGGCTAGCCGCTAAACGGGACGCTCCTAGTCCTCCCCCACAAGGCATGGCACTACATGTCCCAGGCTGCCCTCTCACATCCCTGACAGCCCCAAGGTCTTCAAGCTATCCCTGCCTGGCAGCATGGGTTGGACAAGTAGTGAGTGTGTGGGAGTGAGTGTGTGGGAGTGAGTGTGTGTGTGTGTGTGTGTGTGTGTGTGTGTGTGTGTGTGTGTCCTGCACCCCGCGATGACAGGGCGCCCTCATCAAGGCACAGCTGCAAGCCTTCACTGATGAGACGCCCATGGCTAGCCGCTAAACGGGACGCTCCTAGTCCTCCCCCACAAGGCATGGCACTACATGTCCCAGGCTGCCCTCTCACATCCCTGACAGCCCCAAGGTCTTCAAGCTATCCCTGCCTGGCAGCATGGGTTGGACAAGTAGTGAGTGTGTGGGAGTGAGTGTGTGGGAGTGAGTGTGTGTGTGTGTGTGTGTGTGTGTGTGTGTCCTGCACCCCGCGATGACAGGGCGCCCTCATCAAGGCACAGCTGCAAGCCTTCACTGATGAGACGCCCATGGCTAGCCGCTAAACGGGACGCTCCTAGTCCTCCCCCACAAGGCATGGCACTACATGTCCCAGGCTGCCCTCTCACATCCCTGACAGCCCCAAGGTCTTCAAGCTATCCCTGCCTGGCAGCATGGGTTGGACAAGTAGTGAGTGTGTGGGAGTGAGTGTGTGGGAGTGAGTGTGTGTGTGTGTGTGTGTGTGTGTGTGTGTGTGTGTGTGTGTCCTGCACCCCGCGATGACAGGGCGCCCTCATCAAGGCACAGCTGCAAGCCTTCACTGATGAGACGCCCATGGCTAGCCGCTAAACGGGACGCTCCTAGTCCTCCCCCACAAGGCATGGCACTACATGTCCCAGGCTGCCCTCTCACATCCCTGACAGCCCCAAGGTCTTCAAGCTATCCCTGCCTGGCAGCATGGGTTGGACAAGTAGTGAGTGTGTGGGAGTGAGTGTGTGGGAGTGAGTGTGTGTGTGTGTGTGTGTGTGTGTGTGTGTGTGTGTCCTGCACCCCGCGATGACAGGGCGCCCTCATCAAGGCACAGCTGCAAGCCTTCACTGATGAGACGCCCATGGCTAGCCGCTAAACGGGACGCTCCTAGTCCTCCCCCACAAGGCATGGCACTACATGTCCCAGGCTGCCCTCTCACATCCCTGACAGCCCCAAGGTCTTCAAGCTATCCCTGCCTGGCAGCATGGGTTGGACAAGTAGTGAGTGTGTGGGAGTGAGTGTGTGGGAGTGAGTGTGTGTGTGTGTGTGTGTGTGTGTGTCCTGCACCCCGCGATGACAGGGCGCCCTCATCAAGGCACAGCTGCAAGCCTTCACTGATGAGACGCCCATGGCTAGCCGCTAAACGGGACGCTCCTAGTCCTCCCCCACAAGGCATGGCACTACATGTCCCAGGCTGCCCTCTCACATCCCTGACAGCCCCAAGGTCTTCAAGCTATCCCTGCCTGGCAGCATGGGTTGGACAAGTAGTGAGTGTGTGGGAGTGAGTGTGTGGGAGTGAGTGTGTGGGAGTGAGTGTGTGTGTCTGTCTGTGTGTGTGTGTGTGTGTGTGTGTGTGTGTGTGTGTATGTGTGTGTGTGTGTGTGTGTGTGTCTCTTGACAGCCATTCATGACAGCCCTTGTCACCCTGGCATTCATGAGACCTTGCTGGATGCTTTATGTTAAGCTAACACTGTCCTTAAACTTTTCAAAAGGATTATATTTCCCCCCCAAAAAAAAAATAACTCATGCCAATAATTAAAAAGTCCAACGCCCTACCCCCTCAAACCAAACCCATTATTCAGCTTCCGATATCCAATTGGTTGGATATGATATATGTCAGATGATGCATTATCTTACCACACAGCTGAACCAATGAGAAACTTAGAATATTAGGCAGTAGGATGGTTTGTTTCACATTGATTATAAAAGCCAAGATCGACCCTTGCTTAGGCGCCATTTTGAGAACAGCGCTCATGAGTGTCAGCGTAAGTAATCTGTATTTACCCACTGCGCCAGAGACCACTAAACCGGGTATGCTGTATTCTATTGATTTTTTACAATAAGATAATTGTATTTCCTGTTAAGGTAAATTTCAAACTTTCATCTAATTCTATTCTTCACAGTTAGAAGAAAATATAGGTCGTTTCAGACAAATACAAAACACACACACTCTTTATAAATGTTTCCTCCTCAAGATCTACATAATACCGAGTTCACTATCACTAGCTGCTTGGTTTTTTTAGATTAACTCCTTCTGACAGTCAAATGCAGCAATCTACATTAATGTGTTACATCCATCTTAAAGATACCCTCTGCTAACCATACCACACCTCGGCCCTGCATCCATTACAACCAATCGTACTACAGTTACTGGAACAGTTTTATCTGGCTTTGTAAACTTATCTGGTTTTGTGATAACATAGCTGTGTTTTATTGCCGTTTTGCAGTCAGAGTGACTGACAGTACGTTCCCAATTACAAAATGGCGCCGATTAAACTCCATGCTTGGCTGCCTGTTCATCATGCTAAAGACATCTAGCATCACTGCACAGATACACAGCTATGTCACCCAACCCTTATCACATTGCAGAGCCCTGCAGGGTGTGGCAACTGTGTCTTGGATGTGAGGAAGGATTATTGTCACAACATACATTTGTGCTATCCCACATAGATAAATACACTAGGGATGACTATCGTTCATCTATGAATCAAATTAATTCAAGGTTTATGACCGATGTAGAATACTTTTCCCAGCGATGGTGGAGAACCTATGTTTTCTGTACATCACTATCTCAGCCTAAACCAATATTTATGTATGTTCTAAAAATATATATATATATATATATATATATATATATTTTTTTTTTTATAACGATCGTAGTTTAGACCACAGCACCCGTGACTCACCACCCCTGATCTTTGATTGGTCAGCGGGTCTTTCATGGAAGCTAGGATGGCCATCTATGACTGAAACCATATATGGTCTCCCATAGCACAGTTAGGGGTCTATTCATGTAGCATTGAAAAGACCTTTTTTTGGCGGTAAACAGGGCTTTTCTCTGCCTACTGCAATTCACAGAGCGGGTTAACGTGTAGAAGTCTCTGACTTCTCCAGCGTTACCCCCGCTCTGTGCCTGAATCGCATCACCATACCTTTGAATGGTGAGTGCGATTCATGAAGGTGTGGAAAGCTCTGCTTTCCGCTTCTCCATGGAGTCCAGGTTCGCCATCTCAGGACGCCGTAACCTGAACTGTAGTGCGGAGACATCAGGGAAGCTCAATGCTTCCCCGATCACTGCTCTGCACCTCGCGCTGGCTCTGCCCCCCGACCTCACAGCAACTACTGCGGGCTGACGGGAGGTAAACACCCTGCGCATGCGCAAAGTGACCCTCCGCTGTACCCCGCGCATCGCTGGGAAGGACCGCTGGAGCAGACCTCACCGCAATAGCCCTAGACACCGCAGCGCATCGTCTTAAGGGTAAGTATACATTAATTGCTACTTATCACAGCTATACATCGCATCAAAGCAATGCGATGTGTAGTGATAAGTATCAATTATGTTTTCGTTTTCTGTATGAATAGACCCTTTAGTGACCATATTTGTCCACTCACACTTTTCACATCGCAGCTGAACACACCCATGGCCATCCCACTTAAAACACTGTTACTTGAGAAATAGTTATGCTGCTGATATTGATTTGGTATTGCCATGAGCGGTTATTTGTGCATTCAAGCAGTGCATACGCCCAGTGCGCTGCGTCCTGTGTCCGCAGTCACCGCCGCCTGCCCGCTCCCCGTCTGCAGCAGACGCCGTGGACTGTGTGGGCGTCCGCTGTAGCCGTCTCCAGTGACAGATACTAGAGGTCATTACTGACCTCTAGTGTCTGTACGTCGCTGCTATGGCAGAGATCTCATGACGTCTCTCCCATAGTGATCTATTCATGAAGCATTGAAAAGTGTGTTAAAGTGAGCCAGTGGAGAAGTTGTCCATGGCAACCAATCCGCTGATATGTATAATGTATAATGTAAAATATTTCATAAAAGAAAAAAAATATGAAAAAAAAAAATCTCAAACACGTTGTGATTCACAATGAAGGCAGGAAAGTGATCGTACCCTTATATTTGGTGTGAGCCGCAGGTGTTGAGAAAGCAGTAGGCTCCAGAGTTTAGAATCACAAATGTTACCCAAAGCATGCAGAGATTGTCCGTCTTGATTATGGAATAAGGCACAGCATGGCAAACCAACGCGTTTCTGGACTATGCTGTCCCTTTTTCAAGGTCTATATCAGGTTTGAATAATTTTAACATTGATGGGGAGAAACAGATGGTTTACTACCATCGATGGATGTTTCAAGGCTAGTGAATTATTTGGCATCTAAGTATCAGTGCATGGCTCCAGATAAATTGAAAACATAATTCTTAATTAATAAATGATTAATAGAAAAAAATTATAGAACATATATATAGAATTATTTAGTAAATCTTTGTCTTTATTTAGATTGTCTTAGTTTTAAAAAATGGCAGAGGGTGGTAGCAGAAAACGAACCTCACTTACTCAAGATGAAGCTGAAACATCTCACAGTCAGAAGAGTCACAGTGATGCTTCTCATGATGAATATGAATCTCCTGATGAAGGAAGCATCCACAGGGCCCCAAAGTTCACAGATGATGAAACAGACACCCTCATTGACCAAGTTATTCATCATACATGTCAGCTATTTGGTCCCGAAGCTTTTAATGTACACCAGAAATTTAAAAATAATACTTGGGAAGAAATAGCAAAATCTGTGTCTACAGCTCGAGATATACATCGAACTCCTGAAAGCTGCAAAAAGAGACTACGTGACTGTAAGAGGAAGACAAATCATAAAATAAAGTGTAGAAGAAAACTCCAAAAGGTTTGGGAGAAAAAACTAGAAGAGCACTTTAGAATGGTACAAGATGACGAGAGGCCACCCACTGGTTCCCAGGGTAACTATTTTACAAACTATAAATATGTATATAACTATATCTAGATAGATAGATAGATAGATAGATAGATAGATAGATATATTAGCGTATTGTCCATGAAAAATATCAATCCACCAGATGTGTGTGTGTCTATATCTATATACACACAAACATAGGTGGAGTATGCCATAGCCCAATATCAATCAATAAAATAAAAAATGTTTACACATATATTTTAATGGGAGAGTAAGATAGTGAAAAATTTGTTTTATGATGGCAAATGTGAAAATAATTATTTTAATACACAACATTATAAAGAAAATTACATAAATTGACCTTCAGGCTGTTTGTATAATGTGTATATGAAACAAATTAATTGTGTAAATATACACACACTTTGTTTAATGCACAAAGTATGTTAAAAAATTGTATAAAATGACCTTACGGGTTTGTGTATAATGTGTATATTAAACATAAATGCACTCTGTGCTTCAATTTGGACACCATCGCCATGCGATCTCATTATGATATGCAGTTAGTACAAATACTTTCAAATTGTATATCCAAATTAGTACCTGAACCCATCATTTAGGATAAGGTTTACTCAATGTGTGTGTGTGTGTGTGTGTGTGTGTGTGTGTGTGTGTGTGTGTGTGTGTGTGTGTGTGTGTGATATTAAAATGTTTAGTAACTGTAATATTTTTATTTTATTTTTTATATTTGCTAAAGAACTTAAGGTTGCTCAAGAAAAAAATCAAAAGAAAACACATAAGAAAAAGCAGAAGAATTTGGAAGAGCAACAGTCTGGTAAAAAATTTAAAACAAAAGTAAAAACGTTACAACTAAACAGTAAATAATGTTTGCAATATTGTATGATGTTATATCGTGAGTTATATAATAAATAGTTTATGTAAGATATTTCAAAATATAGTGCATATGAAAACATATACTGTTAATTTCTTTGTTCTATTGAGCCAAAATAAATACTTTGGTCATAATTAAAAATCAATGTAATTTTTTTTTTTAAATACATATATAATTATTAGCTGAAAAAAATAGTTAATTGCTAAGTAAATGCTAGTATAATCAAAATAAATTAATTAAATTAAAATCTCTTACTTATGTCTCTCGTTTTATCAACGAGATATACCAAAAGTTAACTGATTACTTTGTAATTGATTATCAATAATTACACTTATAAAGGACATTCTACGAACGCTGCTGCCGCCAATGGGTAAAATTGCAGGCGCAAAGGAGAATTATGCCATTCTTTGTCAGCCCAATCCTGCTGCTGATGCTACTCTTCTAAATGCTGTAAATGTGTGGACTACAGGCAACCCTCACTATGTTATATATGTAAGATATCCGAACTTAATTTTTTCATGTAGGAGGTCATTAGGTAGATAAACATTGATTGGGCTACTAAAAGTCAACATTTATTATGTAGACATGGTCATTAGATTGACATGAGAAATAAGTAGACCTGAGTCCAACCTTCTTAATTTAATTAGTTATTTTTCTTCCTATTTAAGGATCAACTTGGACAACAATTGGGAATGGGAACCTGCAAATAATACAGCGGTAGCTGAGCTAGGCACCTTACACAACACATCACTTAACGAGGAATGTGAGAACAAAAACAGAATTAAAAACCCATGTTGAAATTTTTTACTATATAACTAAGTACCGACAACCCTTCTCCATACACTTATGTCTTGTCACTATTCATCCACGCAAGGCCGACCAGTAATGATTTTTAACTGTCACCCCCTTACCGGCCACACAGATAAGTGTTAGAGCTTTGTATTAGACTCACCTTTTTTTTTTACAGATTTTTAGTCAAATATTTCCACAGTGTGTTGTAAATTGCTACCTACTTTCCTGAGTTAGCGTTGAACCTAAAAACATACACACATGCTATCTAGCATCTTATTCTAATTTTATAAACATGCCCTCCTACTGTAAAATAATATTGTGCTAGCTATAATGTTTTACCCTATGTTGTAGAAATAAATCAAAAATTGGATTAGAAGCTATATTATTGAGCCAAAAAGGCTTTTTTTCTGTTGTAATAAAATAATAATAATAAATATAATAAAATATTATATGTATTAAAAAATATTAGTAAAAAAATATAAGTAAATACATTTTTGAGGTATGCTTTACACAGTTTTATAATGCTAGAAATATTGTAATGTCTATCAAATATTATGTATTTATATGTATGCAATGTTAAATATACCTATTATTTATTTCAGGTTCCTTTACAACAATTTCAAGGAAAGTTTCTTTTTCTGAAACAAAAACAGTTATGACAGACAATTTTCCTCCAACTGCGGATGAACCATCAGTGATGCCACATATTTTAACATTGGACAATCCTTCCATGGTGGACGAACCATCAATGCTGCATCATGATGCAACAGCGGACCATGCTACCATGTTGGACCAACCATCAATGCTGCAACATACTTCGACAGTGGATGATACTTCCTTTGTGGCCGAACCATCAATGCTGAAACATTCGGCAAGAGTGGATGATCATTCCACGGCGGACCAAACATCAATGATGCAAGAATATTCTTCTGTGGTTCAAAGTTCCACTACGGTAGAGACTTCCACGGTAAATGAAACATCCATGAGGCAAGAACAATCAACAATGGATGATCCTTTCATGGAGGAAGAAAATTCAACCATGCTAAACCCTTTAATGTTAGATAAAGGTATTTATTTTGATCAATATAATTAAAATGTACTATCATTGATATTCAATATGGTTAAAAACTATGTTTAAGATTAATGGTATTTATCTATTATGTTTTAAGCCATAGAAAGCAACATGGTGACTGCCACACAGACACAGGATAACATTAATGAGGAGCCTGTATTGCACAGCCAGAAAAGTAATATTGATACAGAAGATACCAACCAGGTGGAATTGAATGCAGAGACTGCACATTCTAGTGTAATTGACCATGGTCTTCAAGACCAATTCCTGGACTCTACAAATCAAGGTAAATTTTTTTAATGTATAAAACATAGATTTTAATGAGATCCACTATCATTAATAGATACTGGTTTTTTTATAACTTGATTTTTTGGTTCTTCTAACTATACTTAATAAATTGTCTGTAAATTGATGTATTAACTGTACCTAGAACTTTTTATACACACAGAATGTGACGTTAGCAGATCACAAACCATTAGCCAACAGGATTCTTTAAAGGAAACCATGCAGCTAATTGAGAGGAATAGAAATGAAGAAATGAAAAAAATTGAACATCAAATAAATCAGCTGAATAATAATATACAGATTCTCAACACAACACAAAGACAACAGAATCAAGCACTTGTCACTCTTGCAAATTTTTACGATCATCTTGTTTCATCACAGAATGTGGCAGCAATCAACTACCAACAGATGCAGCACAGTATAAATCAAATGCTAGCATGGCAGTATGAGACTATTACCATCACACGCATGATTTCCACTTTCATGCAACTGTTGACAGAAGAAAGACAAAGAATGTCCAGATCAGATAATCCTTCTTGTATATCCAATGCTACAGCAGGAACCTTTGTATCCAGCTGTACACGTGGAGACTATGTAACAAGCTCTACACACAGAGAGTATGCAACGAGCGCTGCACCTGGAACCTATCTATACACCACTTTACCAGGAGAATCTGTATCCACCCCTGCAGCAGGAACAGATGTATCCACCACTTTACCAGGACCCTATGTATCCACCACTGCAACAGTAACCTATGTATCCACCACTTTACCAGTATACTCTGTATCCACTGCTGCAGCAAGTACCAATGTTTCCACCACTTTAACAGGACCATATGCATCCTACACTTTACCAGGACCCTATGTATCCACCACTGCAGCAGGACCCTATCTATCCACTACTTTAACAGGACCCTATGTATCCTCGACATTATCAGAACCCTATGTATCCATCCCTGCACCAAGACCCTATGTATCCACTACTTTAACAGGACCCTATGTATCCTCGACATTATCAGGACCCTATGTATCCATACGTGAAACAGGACCCTGTGTATCCTCCACTTTTGCAGGACCCTATGCATCCATCCCTGCACCAAGACCCTATGTATCCACCACTGCAACAGAACCCTATGTATGCACGACTGTAACAGGACACTATGTATCCTCAACTTTAGCAGAACCCTATGTATCCATCCCTGCATCAAGACCCTATGTATCCACTACTTTTACAGGACCCTATGTATCCTCCACTTCAGCAGGACCCTATGTATCCACCACTGCAACAGAACCCTCTGTATCCACGACTATAACAGGACACTATGTATCCTCAATTTTAGCAGAACCCTATGTATCCATCCCTGCATCAAGACCCTATGTATCCACTACTTTTACAGGACCCTATGTATCCTCCACTTCAGCAGGACCCTATGTATCCACCACTGCAACAGAACCCTCTGTATCCACGACTGTAACAGGACACTATGTATCCTCAATTTTAGCAGAACCCTATGTATCCATCCCTGCATCAAGACCCTATGTATCCACTACTTTTACAGGACCCTATGTATCCTCCACTTTATCAGGACCCTATGTATACAACAACTTACATGGAGACTATGTATCCACTGCTTATAGAGGCCTCAATGTATCCACCACTGCACCAGGGCCCTATTTATTGAAGCCAAAACCAGGACACTCAGAATCCACTACTGGACAAATTGCCTCAGAATCCACCGCTGACTCAGGACCCTCAGAATCCACCGCTGCAACAGGAAAGTATAAATCCACCGCTGCACCTGTACCCTCTGAATACAGCCCTGAAAACACAAATTTGAGAAGCATAGCTGTAGCATCAGAAGTGCATTCAAGATTGCAATTGGCTTATCGACCTAGCTCAAGCTATGATGAGAATATGGATCTTCGAGTCAGATTAGAGCGTGCAAATATTCAAATTCAACATTGGAAGAGACAGGAAGCTAACGATGAGGATGAAGCTTAAATATTAAAGGTAATTAATAAATGTATATAGATTGCATTATCAGATAACTAAATATGGTGAGACATATGTGCTATGCTTTTTTTGAAAAACGTAACATAAAAAATGTGTTTCCTCAAGATAACAAATGTGCCCTACTCAACGATCATCATCCTGCACTTAAAAAATCCTACATATAACACTAACATTTATTATTTTTAATTAGTTTTAGCCATAGGCTTCTTATTCAAATTGTGAGTTTGAATCACCAAACTCAATAGGAAACTAAGTTAATCCTACATTGATTTTCTATTGTAATTTTGTGTATGGTTTGTAAATTTTTCAAAAAAAAAACATCATTTGATTTACTTTGGATACAGTCTTAGCAGAGTGTTATAGGCTACAAGTTTAGACATCACAAGAGTGGAGTATAAGCAAAATGCTGGCATGTAGCATACAAATATCTTTGTTTTATGTAGAGGACCAGAGCTCTGGAAACACACATGTAGACAAAGTTGCCTGAAATATAAAAGGAAAACAAATAAAAAAAGAGTAAAGACATAAGGAAGAAGAGTGTTAAACAGGATATAATAAACTTTTAAATATATGTAGATATTTTCAAGTTATTTGGACAGAAATCTGTCCCTGAAGAAGGGGATTTTTAACAAAACATGTAGGCAATAAAGGGACACTTTTTGCATCATTGAATACGGCAGTGTGAGTGCAGCCGATTACCTTTCATCTACATAGTCATCTTATGCCAAGCTGACGAGGAGGTCACTGCAGCATATTGTATTTATTGTTTGGAGCACAGTACAAACTGACACTATATATATATATATATATATATATATATATATATATATATATATACATACATCAAACATCGGCACCGCAGACTAATAAATTAAACTCAGACATACGGCATTGCTTTGTCCAAGAAATGCATTCTTTCAGAATGTATTTTATTAGTCAGTAGTGCTTCCATTGAATGGTGATTTTTGCAATATTTTGGGGTTGTTTGGACATGATAATTTTGTCTGTGCCGTGAAACATAATTTATGATGGAACCCATTACTATAGTGCTTGTATATCTTTAACTTAACCATTGCTAATACAAATGATGGAAAAATCTTCGGTGCACTACTGATCTAGAGTCACAATGAGAAATATATATTGTAATATTTTATTATAATTAGGGTTGTTACCTTTAAACCTTGCATTTCTTTTAAAATGAAGACTACAGTTAAAGATAAGGTGGACAAAAGTATGGAAATTAACTTTCAAGAACTTACCTGTTTTACTTCATTTTTAGATATGTCACAAACGGTCTTGCGAGCCAGGGTGAAGGAACTGAAGACAGAGGGATACAGAGTCATCCATGTGTCCTGTTTGAAAAGACAAATCGATAATAGGAATATACTTTCTGAGATACTTCAAGTCGTGCATTCCTGAAAATGTTCTAAATTTATTTTGTTTTGTTTTGGTTTGTTCATGTTGGTGGGGTTCACATACTAATATGTTCAAGATAAAAATAGAGAAAATATATGTACAGACACATATTCCATATTACAGTGATTGTTCATGCATATATATATAATTTATATTCTAATAATATCCCAAAAAAATTATTGCAAGTTTTGTATTGTTAATAATTTGCATTTGCTTAACAATGCATTTATATATTCAAAAAATATATACAAAAGATTTGCGCTCTAAAATACACACACTATATGTAGTTGGATTCAGGCGGCTGCTCACCAGTTGTGGGCGGGCTGCCCCAACAATGGATCAAAGTGAGTGTGAAAAAAGAAAGAGTGGGAGCGCAGAATGAATCCAATATATTGTTTTATTTAAAATATTAATATGTCATCCACATAAAAATGCAGTACATGAACTAGCCTCAGAAAAAACAATTGATATTATATAAATGTAAACGAGACTGCCATATCTCCTGAACAAATATGAATAAAAAACCTTTAATAAACCCTAGTTAGGGCTGCATTAATGCTTCATGAAAATCAGCCGTGCGTCCACGAGCTGAAATGATTGTAAAAAGGAGACTGCTAAAAAGTGCCTCTGTTATAAGTCACTGTCCTCCTTATACACAATAGAATCTCATTGGTAGAGAGTGTCCCAGTACTGGACTTGCGGACAACCGTGCTGTAGTATTCTGTGGCAAATGGATAGTGATGGTCAAATTCTATTTGTGGTATATCACCTGATGTAGAAGCCTCTCCGTCAAAGGCGCTGTACTGAGCCGGGTTTGCTGGGGCTCTGTGCAGTGAACGTACAGCTGGTCTCGTCACCGGTGTACCATCCAGATGAACACGGTAGTTTAATTCTGCTGAAGGATGCTGTACCAGTCTGGATATGCAACAGTGTAAAAATACTGGAGCAGCAGATTCTCCGTCCGCTGGTGTAAAAATCCGTATTAATTGCGGCTACGGTCCACTCGATGCATGCGGCTCACAGGGTGTCAGGAGAATATAGCAGTCCAAATGAGGTCCTTCAAAGGAGTACCTTTGAAATGAAATAAAATTCATTTCCTTCTGATGAAACGGCCAGCGTTGTGGGACGAGAAACGCGTTAAGGTACTCCTTTGAAGTACCTCATTTGGACTGCTATATTCTCTTAACACCCTGTGACCCGCATGCATCCAGTGGACCGTAGCCGCAATTAATACAGATTTTTCCACCAGCGGACGGAGAATCTGCTGCTCCAGTATTTTTACACTGTTGCATATCCAGACTGGTACAGCATCCTTCAGCAGAATTAAACTACCGTGTTCATCTGGATGGTACACCGGTGACGAGACCAGCTGTACGTTCACTGCACAGAGCCCCAGCAAACCCGGCTCAGTACAGCGCCTTTGACGGAGAGGCTTCTACATCAGGTGATATACCACAAATAGAATTTGACCATCACTATCCATTTGCCACATAATACTACAGCACGGTTGTCCGCAAGTCCAGTACTGGGACACTCTCTACCAATGAGATTCTATTGTGTATAAGGAGGACAGTGACTTATAACAGAGGCACTTTTTAGCAGTCTCCTTTTTACAATCATTTCAGCTCGTGGACGCACGGCTGATTTTCATGAAGCATTAATGCAGCCCTAACTAGGGTTTATTAAAGGATTTTTATTCATATTTGTTCAGGAGATATGGCAGTCTCGTTTACATTTATATAATATCAATTGTTTTTTCTTAGGCTAGTTCATGTACTGCATTTTTATGTGGATGACATATTAATATTTTAAATAAAATAATATATTGGATTCATTCTGCGCTCCCACTATTTATATATTCTAATTGTATTTGCAATAATATTTGAATAGATTACCAATCGGAACATATTTGTGTGTTTAATGTACACATTACACAAATTTGCTTCCAAACTCGCAAAATAGTAAATTTTTAATATTGATATATAAAAAATTGGAATTGGAAATTAAAATTATGAAGGTAAGGATGGGATCAGATTAGCAAATATATATGGTTCTTTGATGGCGTAAACCATCTAGCCAATTGACGCTATCATCATTTCCCATGTTTCCCTCAAAGACATACACGCGTATGTATTTCCCACATATTGCGTCATTTAAGTTTTAGGGTGCTGTAAGTATGAGGAATAATAATAAAAACAATAAGCTAACATAGTATTTTCAATGAATAAAACTTTTATTTTCTAAAGGGTGAACTTTGAACAGGTTAACATATTATAACTGGTAATAGATTTATAAATAAATCTTGAAAAAAATATATTGTATATGTTTCTATAATAAAGATTAATAAGAATAATATCACCGCATCAGATTATGTTATGTAGGATCAAGATGGTTTTCATATTCTTTGTTGTGGATTCATTGTGGATCAAGTTTCTTTTCCTGTATTGAAAAAAAAATAGTCATACACTGTGTGCACAAACAATGATGATTCAATAAAAAAATTTAAAAAAGGAATTTTTTTTACGTGTTTTCTATATAATAATATAAAAACAAAAAAAAAATTTTTTTTCATATTTGTTAATCTAAGAGTAATTTTTTTTTAGTTTACATTAAGGGTAAAAATCTGTCAACTTTAATACCCAAACATTGAGAGATATTACACAGTTTTATTAGTATTGTATAATTTTATTATTGTACTATATTTTGGTAAATATACACAGTTTCTGAAGAAGATGTGGAAATACTATTGCCATCCTAATCTGACAGTGTTTATATTAATGATGGATAAAAATTAAGAACATTTGATTTTGGTTATTGTTTAAAATAATTCAATAGGAAAATGTTAAATATATTGCTGTCATAACAATATAGTTAAATATGATATTTTTTCAAATAAATATATTCAGTTGAATAATATTTTATTGTTATGTAATATTAACAATAGAGAGTGGATCCATACTAGGCATTTCCAAAGTTAGAGATATGGTCCTGTGTAGTAATATATATATTAGTGTATAGGTAAAGCAAATATGTTCATTTTAGATATGTTAATATTTTTAAAGGTACATGATTCCAGGATTCATGTTAGAAGTACAATTTAGTTTAGAATTATAATTAAATAAAAAAAAAGGAATGAATCTAAAAATGAAGATATGGATATCAGACATTTCAAAGGTCATAACAGTTAACAAGATTATGTAAGAAATAAATTAAAAATATTATTTAATGTATGTAATATGTTTTGTTAAGAGCTGATTAAAGTACGTAAACAGGCTAAATATAAAAATGATAAAAACTGTTTCAATAGGTATAGTTACCGCAAAACCAAATAATGAGGAGTCCTAATCAGCGGATTGCAGTTGATTGGAAGGGCAAACAAGATAACTAGTTTAGGTGAAAAAAAAATATAATTAACAATGTCAAGATTAAACTATTACATTAGAACAGATGATTAAGGTACATAAATAGAAGACAAATTATCTACATCAAATTGTTTTAAAATGCATATTACCTGGAAAGTAATAAGGAGAAAAAATCTTCTTTGGCTTGCAGATGATGATTGGGAGGTCAGAACAGTAAACTAATTTAAAAAAATTGAGTAAATATATTAGCAATGCAGAAAAGTTAGCAAATGTTTAGAATAGTTGATATGCACTTTGAAATTGTATACAATTTAGAGAGCAATATTAAGGGGGGTACTCATGGAGAGATCCATGGCTAAAATCTAATCAATCTGACTAGATTGATTAGATTTTCTGCACATATCACTCGTGTGTAGCCCCCTCTGCGATAGCGATGCGCGGTGACGAACATCGCTATCGCTGCTGCTAGATTGAGCCTGCATGCAGACCATTACAGTTACATCAATTTAGAGTTAGTGTCTACTATACTATATTGACATTTGTGTGCTAATAAATTCTTTATAATTTAAAAAAATAATCAAATTTAAGGGAAGGGGGTATTGCTTGTTTGAGAAATGAGGTGTAACAATGTAAGATTGTTATTAACCAATCATAATATTTAGTATGTTACATGCACAAGAAAACATTAATAATTTAATTAATACCTATCACTGTTTTGCATTTTTACAGTTTATACATAAATTAGAATTTATCTCATTGTGTTAAAAACAGTTATTTCATAAGGATAAGGCCAGGATAACACAGCATGTGTCTAAATGAGTTATGGAACCACAGCATACTGCATGCCTTTAAACTTTTTTTTTATTATAGTGATGCCAACACTGTGGCAGTGCATGCTGGGTAGTTTAGTTACACAGAAGTTGGTGAGACAAAGGTTGCCTAACCATTACCTAGTCCATGGTTTCCTTCGGCATTTTAAATACACCTCCCAGCAAGCATGGACAACATGTTTAAATATAATAAAAGCAAACCTGTGAGAGTGCATGCTGGGATGTTTATTTCAACAGCAAATGGAGAACCACAGCATGTACACCATGAATTAGGCAAATAAAAAAATCTAACCGTTGCAGTAAAAATAGGATTTCAAAAATGGTGCAACCAAATATATATATATATTTGTTTTGATATAGAAAATATTGTAAATCTGTTTGATAAACAATATAATTGTTTTAATTGAAGAATATTAATAAAATTTATGTTAAAATTAATGAAGGGAAACTTTATGAAAAACATTACATGGGTACAACTGTGCTAAACTGAAATGGGAAACCATTATATTTTAAATCTTTAAAATATAGCTAGAGATTTTTGATTGATGTATATTTTAGAATGGAAAACATAATGTAGAAAATACTTGAATAATAGTTAATTTCTATAATTATAAAAATTCTACTTACCAGTAATGATAGCACCCGAAAATTCAATATGTGAAAAGTGGTTTTTTTTTTATGGTATTTTAAATGATTGAAAGTCAACTAATGAAAAATAAACCATAGAAAATATGAAACTTAACTTTAAAATGAAAAAATAACTATGTTTAGAATTAGTTTTAAAGTTACTCCAACTTGAGATGGAAGGCAATGGCATTTAGAAATTCCATCAAATCTATGAAACCAAGTTGGGCAAAACATTTCTGTAGTGCATCTTCTCGAGCAGTATTTTCACGTTTGGTTGGTGTTCGGGCAACATTAAAGGTTACTTTTTCAATGAGCTTGGTGGTCATTTGTTGCTCCTTGTGAAGATAGGAGATAAGTTTGTAGACTCCAAACTTTTTCTCTCCCAGGAGAATATTCCATCTCCTGTGCCATCCTTCCAACTTATTTTGGGTCCTTGGAATCCCACCAACCATATTGTCATGCACTGACCACATGCATGGTGGAAACAGTGGGGGACATCTGTTTTGACTTCTGGTTCGTTCTCTAAGCCGCCCCAATATATATGTCTCCTCAAAATAAGTTACTAATGTAGCAGCATTAGGAGGCATTTCTGATTTTAATTGTTCAAATGCAGCAGGGATTTCGTCTGCTGGGAGGAAGGAAAGTGCCTGAAGGTTCCTAAGTTTCATAGCAAAAGCATGATCACGTCCATATTGTACAGATAAGCCACATGATTGAATTTTTCGCCAAATATTTTGACCTAAATGAAACAAGCAACACTTATGTGTGCTACTCGGAAAAACTTGTTTAGCTGCTTGTATTGCAGCATTCTCAAAATCTGTCAAAATGTAAAGAGGAGAAAATAGAATATCATATTCCTGTGCATAATCCTGTAGGTCTTCTAAAAAACGGATATAACAAACCTCACTTTTGCTACTAAGCAATCCATAGACCAGTGGGACGAAGCGTTGCGTACTGTCATCTGTGCCAACCATAGCATGAATTGAGTATATTTGTCTAAATAGGGTTGGACACGTTTTGAAAGTGCCATCCATTACCCAATACGGTGCCTCATGAAGCTTCCGCAAGTTAGCTTCTGTACTGAATAATAGTGTCCTTTCGTTGTGGAAAGTACTGTCCTTTCCAAGAAATTTTATCCCATCAATGTATTCCAAATTATGTGGGATATCAATATCATCGAGTGTGGTTGGCTCAGGTGGGCAATCCGCTCTCCTTACCCTTTTCACAAGTTTACGGAGGGATTCACTGTTAGGAAGACAGGCAGCACTAGTAGACGGCATTTGGGCAGTAACCGCTTGAATTATTACAGATGGTGGATCATTGGTATCCCTTGCACGTTGCTTTATTGATGCCTTGGCAATGGCAACATCTGTTTTTTCAGCCTTCGGAGTATGAGTATGTTCTCCATGAGTATTAAGTTGGTGCTGTCCTGCAACAATGGTCGTCTTTGCAAAACATGAACAAGGGCCGGTCTTCCTCTCTGTGCAGTGCCAATAGACGACATCACCACGCTGCTTGTTTTTTGCCAAAAGATATCCGTCTATGTTTAAGAGCATTCCTCTTGTAGAAGGAACCAAACGACATGAAGGTTCATCAGCCATAGTTGAAATACGAATGAGTACTTGATCAGAAGGCTGGATGAATGTCGATTATGTAGACCTGAGCTAAGAGTAACTCTTTATAGCATTTTGAAGAGGGAGGAGAGTTAAAATATATTCAAATGTAACCAATGGCCAAAACTTTAAATTTAAATAAGTGGGAGGGTTAAAATTAACAAATATTTTTTAAGGGTAAAACGTTGGGATATTGATTGGATTTAAATAAAAAACTTTTATTAGGATACATACCTATACTAGTATAAAATATAAAAAATGTATACTTAGAGAGGTTTGTCAATAATATATGGAGAGTGCCGTCATACGATTGTTCATGGTCCGGAATGAGACTTGTAGCGACACGCAATAGAAATAACTTTGTAGGTGACAGAGTCTCATTAGAGGCACATAAAGGGGTACAGGGGGAGGTATGAGAAGAATGGGAGTGTACGTCCAGAAATAGAGGGGTGCGCAGGGATGGGTGGGGGGGGGGGGATAGTGTACCATGCAGGGAATGATTGGCGGCAGTGGGTAAAGGCTTGTGGGAGATTGGCGGGCAGCCTTGGACTTGTAGTTCCATGCTTTAGAGGAGGGTATTTGATTTGGAAATTAGCGGAGGAAGCTTTTCATTTTGGATGGATTGGGGGGGGTGTAAATTTGGGAAGGGTGATGACTTCAATGAGGGTGCATAGAATAGTCTGGGGGGGGGTTTTATTATTTGGAGTTTGAAAACAACACGCACCCAACATGTTCTTGGGTGCGTGATCATTCAAAGGTTTTGACAGGAGAGACATGGGGTCTGGAGGAGACAATAAGATAAGTGGTGAACTTTATGTGACTCGGATTAGTATGGTGTTTGTATGTAAGAGACTTGGAGTCTACAGATAGGGGTGTAAGGGAGACATAAACATGATTTAATTTGTTTAGTATGGGTGCGCAGGGAGGGGGGGGGGGGGGGATAGTGTACCATGCAGGGAATGATTGACGGCAGTGGGTAAAGGCTTGTGGGAGCTTGGCGGTCAGCCTTGGACTTGTAGTTCCAGGCATAAGAGGAGAGTCGGGCGGCTGAAGCTATTAACGGGGGTAGCGTCTAATGCAAGACGCCTGATGGGGTGCGCAGGGATGGGGGGGGGGATAGTGTACCATGCAGGGAATAATTGACGGCAGTGGGTAAAGGCTTGTGGGAGCTTGGCGGTCAGCCTTGGACTTGTAGTTCCAGGCATAAGAGGAGAGTCGGGCGGCTGAAGCTATTAACGGGGGTAGCGTCTAATGCAAGACGCCTGATGGGGTGCGCAGGGATGGGGGGGGGGATAGTGTACCATGCAGGGAATAATTGACGGCAGTGGGTAAAGGCTTGTGGGAGCTTGGCGGTCAGCCTTGGACTTGTAGTTCCAGGCATAAGAGGCTTGTGGGAGCTTGGCGGTCAGCCTTGTACTTGTAGTTCCAGGCATAAGAGGCTTGTGGGAGCTTGGCGGTCAGCCTTGTACTTGTAGTTCCAGGCATAAGAGGCTTGTGGGAGCTTGGCGGTCAGCCTTGGACTTGTATTTCCAGGCATAAGAGGAGAGTCGGGCGGCTGAAGCTATTAACGGGGGTAGCGTCTAATGCAAGACGCCTGATGGGGTGCAGGGGGGTGGGGTGTGAAGAGAACACATAGGAGTGTACGTCCAGAAATAGAGGGGTGCGCAGGGATGGGGGGGGGGGGGGGATAGTGTACCATGCAGGGAATGATTGACGGCAGTGGGTAAAGGCTTGTGGGAGATTGTCGGGCAGCCTTGTACTTGTAGTTCCACGCATAAGAGGAAAGTCGGGCGGCTGAATCTATTAGCGGGGTAGCGTCTGATGCAAGACGCCTGATGGGGTGCGCAGGGATGGGGGGGGCTAGTGTACATGCAGGGAATAATTGACGGCAGTGGGTAAAGGCTTGTGGGAGCTTGGCGGTCAGCCTTGGACTTGTAGTTCCAGGCATAAGAGGAGAGTCGGGCGGCTGAAGCTATTAACGGGGGTAGCGTCTGATGCAAGACGCCTGATGGGGTGCGCAGGGATGGGGGGGGCTAGTGTACCATGCAGGGAATAATTGACGGCAGTGGGTAAAGGCTTGTGGGAGCTTGGCGGTCAGCCTTGGACTTGTAGTTCCAGGCATAAGAGGAGAGTCGGGCGGCTGAAGCTATTAACGGGGGTAGCGTCTAATGCAAGACGCCTGATGGGGTGCAGGGGGGTGGGGTGTGAAGAGAACACATAGGAGTGTACGTCCAAAAATAGAGGGGTGCGCAGGGATGGGGGGGGGGGGGGGGGATAGTGTACCATGCAGGGAATGATTGGCGGCAGTGGGTAAAGGCTTGTGGGAGATTGGCGGGCAGCCTTGGACTTGTAGTTCCATGCTTTAGAGGAGGGTATTTGATTTGGAAATTAGCGGAGGAAGCTTTTCATTTTGGATGGATTGGGGGGGGTGTAAATTTGGGAAGGGTGATGACTTCAATGAGGGTGCATAGAATAGTCTGGGGGGGGGTTTTATTATTTGGAGTTTGAAAACAACACGCACCCAACATGTTCTTGGGTGCGTGATCATTCAAAGGTTTTGACAGGAGAGACATGGGGTCTGGAGGAGACAATAAGATAAGTGGTGAACTTTATGTGACTCGGATTAGTATGGTGTTTGTATGTAAGAGACTTGGAGTCTACAGATAGGGGTGTAAGGGAGACATAAACATGATTTAATTTGTTTAGTATGGGTGCGCAGGGAGGGGGGGGGGGGGATAGTGTACCATGCAGGGAATGATTGACGGCAGTGGGTAAAGGCTTGTGGGAGCTTGGCGGTCAGCCTTGGACTTGTAGTTCCAGGCATAAGAGGAGAGTCGGGCGGCTGAAGCTATTAACGGGGGTAGCGTCTAATGCAAGACGCCTGATGGGGTGCGCAGGGATGGGGGGGGGGATAGTGTACCATGCAGGGAATAATTGACGGCAGTGGGTAAAGGCTTGTGGGAGCTTGGCGGTCAGCCTTGGACTTGTAGTTCCAGGCATAAGAGGCTTGTGGGAGCTTGGCGGTCAGCCTTGTACTTGTAGTTCCAGGCATAAGAGGCTTGTGGGAGCTTGGCGGTCAGCCTTGTACTTGTAGTTCCAGGCATAAGAGGCTTGTGGGAGCTTGGCGGTCAGCCTTGGACTTGTAGTTCCAGGCATAAGAGGAGAGTCGGGCGGCTGAAGCTATTAACGGGGGTAGCGTCTAATGCAAGACGCCTGATGGGGTGCGCAGGGATGGGGGGGGGGATAGTGTACCATGCAGGGAATAATTGACGGCAGTGGGTAAAGGCTTGTGGGAGCTTGGCGGTCAGCCTTGGACTTGTAGTTCCAGGCATAAGAGGCTTGTGGGAGCTTGGCGGTCAGCCTTGTACTTGTAGTTCCAGGCATAAGAGGCTTGTGGGAGCTTGGCGGTCAGCCTTGTACTTGTAGTTCCAGGCATAAGAGGCTTGTGGGAGCTTGGCGGTCAGCCTTGGACTTGTATTTCCAGGCATAAGAGGAGAGTCGGGCGGCTGAAGCTATTAACGGGGGTAGCGTCTAATGCAAGACGCCTGATGGGGTGCAGGGGGGTGGGGTGTGAAGAGAACACATAGGAGTGTACGTCCAGAAATAGAGGGGTGCGCAGGGATGGGGGGGGGGGGGGGGATAGTGTACCATGCAGGGAATGATTGACGGCAGTGGGTAAAGGCTTGTGGGAGATTGTCGGGCAGCCTTGTACTTGTAGTTCCACGCATAAGAGGAAAGTCGGGCGGCTGAATCTATTAGCGGGGTAGCGTCTGATGCAAGACGCCTGATGGGGTGCGCAGGGATGGGGGGGGCTAGTGTACCATGCAGGGAATAATTGACGGCAGTGGGTAAAGGCTTGTGGGAGCTTGGCGGTCAGCCTTGGACTTGTAGTTCCAGGCATAAGAGGAGAGTCGGGCGGCTGAAGCTATTAACGGGGGTAGCGTCTAATGCAAGACGCCTGATGGGGTGCAGGGGGGTGGGGTGTGAAGAGAACACATAGGAGTGTACGTCCAAAAATAGAGGGGTGCGCAGGGATGGGGGGGGGGGGGGGGGATAGTGTACCATGCAGGGAATGATTGGCGGCAGTGGGTAAAGGCTTGTGGGAGATTGGCGGGCAGCCTTGGACTTGTAGTTCCATGCTTTAGAGGAGGGTATTTGATTTGGAAATTAGCGGAGGAAGCTTTTCATTTTGGATGGATTGGGGGGGGTGTAAATTTGGGAAGGGTGATGACTTCAATGAGGGTGCATAGAATAGTCTGGGGGGGGGTTTTATTATTTGGAGTTTGAAAACAACACGCACCCAACATGTTCTTGGGTGCGTGATCATTCAAAGGTTTTGACAGGAGAGACATGGGGTCTGGAGGAGACAATAAGATAAGTGGTGAACTTTATGTGACTCGGATTAGTATGGTGTTTGTATGTAAGAGACTTGGAGTCTACAGATAGGGGTGTAAGGGAGACATAAACATGATTTAATTTGTTTAGTATGGGTGCGCAGGGAGGGGGGGGGGGGGGATAGTGTACCATGCAGGGAATGATTGACGGCAGTGGGTAAAGGCTTGTGGGAGCTTGGCGGTCAGCCTTGGACTTGTAGTTCCAGGCATAAGAGGAGAGTCGGGCGGCTGAAGCTATTAACGGGGGTAGCGTCTAATGCAAGACGCCTGATGGGGTGCGCAGGGATGGGGGGGGGGATAGTGTACCATGCAGGGAATAATTGACGGCAGTGGGTAAAGGCTTGTGGGAGCTTGGCGGTCAGCCTTGGACTTGTAGTTCCAGGCAGAAGAGGAGAGTCGGGCGGATGAAGCTATTAACGGGGGTAGCGTCTAATGCAAGACGCCTGATGGGGTGCGCAGGGATGGGGGGGGGATAGTGTACCATGCAGGGAATAATTGACGGCAGTGGGTAAAGGCTTGTGGGAGCTTGGCGGTCAGCCTTGGACTTGTAGTTCCAGGCATAAGAGGCTTGTGGGAGCTTGGCGGTCAGCCTTGTACTTGTAGTTCCAGGCATAAGAGGCTTGTGGGAGCTTGGCGGTCAGCCTTGGACTTGTATTTCCAGGCATAAGAGGCTTGTGGGAGCTTGGCGGTCAGCCTTGTACTTGTAGTTCCAGGCATAAGAGGCTTGTGGGAGCTTGGCGGTCAGCCTTGGACTTGTATTTCCAGGCATAAGAGGAGAGTCGGGCGGCTGAAGCTATTAACGGGGGTAGCGTCTAATGCAAGACGCCTGATGGGGTGCAGGGGGGTGGGGTGTGAAGAGAACACATAGGAGTGTACGTCCAGAAATAGAGGGGTGCGCAGGGATGGGGGGGGGGGGGGGGATAGTGTACCATGCAGGGAATGATTGACGGCAGTGGGTAAAGGCTTGTGGGAGATTGTCGGGCAGCCTTGTACTTGTAGTTCCACGCATAAGAGGAAAGTCGGGCGGCTGAATCTATTAGCGGGGTAGCGTCTGATGCAAGACGCCTGATGGGGTGCGCAGGGATGGGGGGGGCTAGTGTACCATGCAGGGAATAATTGACGGCAGTGGGTAAAGGCTTGTGGGAGCTTGGCGGTCAGCCTTGGACTTGTAGTTCCAGGCATAAGAGGAGAGTCGGGCGGCTGAAGCTATTAACGGGGGTAGCGTCTAATGCAAGACGCCTGATGGGGTGCAGGGGGGTGGGGTGTGAAGAGAACACATAGGAGTGTACGTCCAAAAATAGAGGGGTGCGCAGGGATGGGGGGGGGGGGGGGGGATAGTGTACCATGCAGGGAATGATTGGCGGCAGTGGGTAAAGGCTTGTGGGAGATTGGCGGGCAGCCTTGGACTTGTAGTTCCATGCTTTAGAGGAGGGTATTTGATTTGGAAATTAGCGGAGGAAGCTTTTCATTTTGGATGGATTGGGGGGGGTGTAAATTTGGGAAGGGTGATGACTTCAATGAGGGTGCATAGAATAGTCTGGGGGGGGGTTTTATTATTTGGAGTTTGAAAACAACACGCACCCAACATGTTCTTGGGTGCGTGATCATTCAAAGGTTTTGACAGGAGAGACATGGGGTCTGGAGGAGACAATAAGATAAGTGGTGAACTTTATGTGACTCGGATTAGTATGGTGTTTGTATGTAAGAGACTTGGAGTCTACAGATAGGGGTGTAAGGGAGACATAAACATGATTTAATTTGTTTAGTATGGGTGCGCAGGGAGGGGGGGGGGGGGATAGTGTACCATGCAGGGAATGATTGACGGCAGTGGGTAAAGGCTTGTGGGAGCTTGGCGGTCAGCCTTGGACTTGTAGTTCCAGGCATAAGAGGAGAGTCGGGCGGCTGAAGCTATTAACGGGGGTAGCGTCTAATGCAAGACGCCTGATGGGGTGCGCAGGGATGGGGGGGGGATAGTGTACCATGCAGGGAATAATTGACGGCAGTGGGTAAAGGCTTGTGGGAGCTTGGCGGTCAGCCTTGGACTTGTAGTTCCAGGCATAAGAGGAGAGTCGGGCGGCTGAAGCTATTAACGGGGGTAGCGTCTAATGCAAGACGCCTGATGGGGTGCGCAGGGATGGGGGGGGGGATAGTGTACCATGCAGGGAATAATTGACGGCAGTGGGTAAAGGCTTGTGGGAGCTTGGCGGTCAGCCTTGGACTTGTAGTTCCAGGCATAAGAGGCTTGTGGGAGCTTGGCGGTCAGCCTTGGACTTGTAGTTCCAGGTATAAGAGGCTTGTGGGAGCTTGGGGGTCAGCCTTGGACTTGTAGTTCCAGGCATAAGAGGAGAGTCGGGCGGCTGAAGCTATCAACGGGGGTAGCGTCTAATGCAAGACGCCTGATGGGGTGCAGGGGGGTGGGGTGTGAAGAGAACACATAGGAGTGTACGTCCAGAAATAGAGGGGTGCGCAGGGATGGGGGGGGGGGGGGGATAGTGTACCATGCAGGGAATGATTGGCGGCAGTGGGTAAAGGCTTGTGGGAGATTGGCGGGCAGCCTTGGACTTGTAGTTCCACGCATAAGAGGAAAGTGTAGAAATATTGGTAGGTCTATTATTGTTATGTCTATTAATGTTGTGTCGATCTGTTTGTTGTCTGTTTTAATGTTGTCGACCTTTATGTTTGTCTATCTTACGGTGTGTCTGTTCCATGTGATGTCTATTAATGTTGTGTCGATCTGTTTGTTGTCTGTTTTAGTGTTGTCGACCTTTATGTTTGTCTATCTTACGGTGAGTCTGTTCCATGTGATGTCTATTAATGTTGTGTCGATCTGTTTGTTGTCTGTTTTAATGTTGTCGACCTTTATGTTTGTCTATCTTACGGTGTGTCTGTTCCATGTGATGTCTATTAATGTTGTGTCGATCTGTTTGTTGTCGATCTATTTGTTGTCTATGTTTCTTGTTGTCTAGGTTTGTGTTTGTCTATGAGTGTATTATCGAACTATTGGTTTGTATATATGTTTCGTGTCGATCAGTTTGAATGTCTATATGTTTGTTGTCGATGATTGTGATGTCTGTGATATTTCCGTTCTATGTTTTCTTTTGTCTGTGAACATGTTGTCGATGTTGTCATGTGTCTATGTTGTGTTTGTCGGTGTTGTTTTGTTGTCGGACATGGTGTTGTCGACCTATTGTTGTTGTCGATGTAATGTTTGTCGACCTTTTAGTGTTGTCGATCAAGTTAAGTTCGATTTTAGGTTGTCGATCTGTTGGTTGTCGGTCTTTGCTGGATCGATAAGCCGTCCGGATACCGAGTCAAAAAATCCAAACCCTTGATAGGTTTGGATAGCGCAGTATATAAATTTTCAAAAACAAAAAAACACGTCATTAATTGTATCCTGAGTCCTTGTTAATGTACCCTGGTTATTTCGAAAAGACGGTATGTGTTTAGGGACAGAGGAAGCTTTCACCAAGTTTGCTAATAATTTTCCGGGGCGATTACCCAATCGGAAACGTTTATTAGATTGAAACGATAGGAACAATTTAGCCTGCTCAGCACAAAGGGTATCATGGACTGATTTGGCATCCTTGTACAATAATGTCACATTCTTTCTTAAATAAAAATAAGGAAAACTTCTGTATGAATGGTAGAATTTGTCCTCCTCAACAGCTGTCCACCAGGCACCTCCAATAAGCCTGAGCCAGGGTAATTAGTACCCGCACACCACCCCCTCTAGGCACGCCTGCTAGTGTCACCTGTAACTGCAGCATCACGGGGAATCCAGTGCAACCCCAATGTGGCAGTAATACAAGTAATCCTGCTTTCTGGTCACATACCTAACCTGGAGACTGTCAGTGGTGGGCAGGTCCCATCAGAACAAATGCGCTGCTACCGTATAAAGTATATACACAGGAACATGAAAGGTCGGCAAGTGGAAACGTGAGATTACTGTACAATACTGTTCCACAGAATACTTCGTCACATACAGATTTTTACGGCTTTCTTCTTACACCTGCACAAACCTCTCACGTATGGCTGTAGACCCAACCACCCTACAAAGCAGAATGAGTTGACTATTTACAGAATACTGTGCAATTGAAATAGAGAAATGGCGAAATGGCGAAGTGAATGCAGAATTACAGTATAACCTTGTAAGAGCATTGGCGTAACATTCTGAAGCAACTTCCCTAATGTGTGTACGATGGTAAATACAGTAGCAACCCTAGTAAACATTATATAAATTAATATACTATATATTGTTAAAAATGACCTTCGTCTTGTTGACAATACATGCACAATTAGCGTAGCCACAAGGTTTGTCATTCTTTGCACATATAAAGATGGTTATAGAACATCTAAGAGATTTTATAGTTACTTTGTATCGCATATATGGCCATTATTGTAAAACGATGGCATCACCGTTTTTATAGCATCACAAATCGTCTTATGTATCAGTTCAATTTGCTAAAAACTGTTTCTGAGGGACAGTCTGACATTGACTAACGAGCGAATACTTTAATTGTACTCTGCGGAGTTCCAAGGTTATGGTCTCCAACCCGCTGTTTTCTTAATGCATAGTAAGGCTGTAAAGTTCATGATACAACATAATGCATAGAAGAACCTAACAGGTGTCCCTGAATCAGTCAATTAAATTACCTAGGTTTCCCCACAGAATAATTGCTAAATATTTTACACTGCTAGCAAATTAGGAAGACTTTATTTCCATATGACTATAAAATGAAACGGAAGCAGTGATGTCTTTTACAGTGGACATGAAACCATGAAAAGAGATACTACAATTTTACAATACATCATTGTACAACAGTGGGTATGAGGGTGTACCAGTGTGAGTAGTATACAGTAGGTAGGAGTCAGGTAGGTGTGAGGGTGTACCAGTGTGAGTAGTTCAGGTGGGAGTAGGGTAGATGTGAGGGCGTAACAGTGTTAGTAGTTCAGGTGGGAGTAGGGTAGATGTGAGGGTGTACCAGTGTGAGTAGTATAGGTGGGAGTAGGGGAGGTGTGAGGGTGTACCAGTGTGAGTGGTACAGGTGGGAGTAGGGTAGGTGTGAGGGTGTACCAGTGTTAGTAGTACAGGTGGGAGTAGGGTAGATGTGAGGGTGTACCAGTGTGAGTAGTACAGGTGGGAGTAGGGGAGGTGGGAAGGTGTACCAGTGTGAGTAGTATAGGTGGGAGTAGGGTAGATGTGAGGGTGTACCAGTGTGAGTAGTACAGGTGGGAGTAGGGGAGGTGTGAGGGTGTACCAGTGTGAGTAGTACAGGTGGGAGTAGGGTAGGTGTGAGGGTGTACCAGTGTGAGTAGTACAGGTGGGAGTAGGGGAGGTGTGAGGGTGTACCAGTGTGAGTAGTACAGGTGGGAGTAGGGTAGGTGTGAGGGTGTACCAGTGTGAGTAGTACAGGTGGGAGTAGGGGAGGTGTGAGGGTGTACCAGTGTGAGTAGTATATGTGGGAGTACGGTAGATGTGAGTATTATGGCCCTCATTCCGAGTTGATCTCTCGCAAGGCGATTTTAGCAGAGTTACACACGCTAAGCCGCCGCCTACTGGGAGTGAATCTTAGCTTCTTAAAATTGCGACCGATGTATTCGCAATATTGCGATTACTAACTACTTAGCAGTTTCAGAGTAGCTTCAGACTTACTCTGCCTGTGCGATCAGTTCAGTGCTTGTCGTTCCTGTTTTGACGTCACAAACACACCCAGCGGTCGCCCAGACACTCCCCCGTTTCTCCGGCCACTCCTGCGTTTTTTCCGGAAACGGTAGCGTTTTCAGCCACACGCCCATAAAACGCCGTGTTTCCGCCCAGTAACACCCATTTCCTGTCAATCACATTACGATCGCCGGAGCGATGAAAAAGCCGTGAGTAAAAATACTATCTTCATAGCAAAGATACTTGGCGCAGTCGCAGTGCGAATATTGCGCATGCGCACTAAGCGGAATTTCACTGCGATGCGATGAAAAATACAGAGCGAACGACTCGGAATGAGGGCCTATAAGTAGGAGTCAGATAGGTGTGAGGGTGTACCAGTATAAGTAGTATAGGTGGGAGTAGGGTAGATGTGAGTATAATAAGTAGGAGTAGGGTAGGTGTGAGGGTGTACCAGTGTGTATAGTATACAGTAGGTAGAAGTCAGGTAGGTGTGAGGATGTACCAGTATGAGTAGTATAGGTGGGAGTAGGGGAGGTGTGAGGGTGTAACAGTGTGAGTAGTACAGGATGGAGTAGGGGAGGTGTGAGGGGTGTACCAGTGTGAGTAGTACAGGTGGGAGTAGGGGAGGTGGGAAGGTGTACCAGTGTGAGTAGTACAGGTGGGAGTAGGGGAGGTGTGAGGGCATACCAGTGTGAGTAGTTCAGGTGGGATTAGGGTAGATGTGAGGGTGTACCAGTGTGAGTAGTTCAGGTGGGAGTAGGGTAGATGTGAGTATTATAAGTAGAAGTAAGCTAGGTGGGAAGGTGTACCAGTGTGAGTAGTACAGGTGGGAGTAGGGGAGGTGTGAGGGCATACCAGTGTGAGTAGTTCAGGTGGGAGTAGGGTAGATGTGAGGGTGTACCAGTGTGAGTAGTTCAGGTGGGAGTAGGGTAGATGTGAGTATTATAAGTAGGAGTAGGGTAAGAGTAAGGGCGTACCAGTGTGAGTAGTATACAGTAGGTAGGAGTCAGGTAGGTGTGAGGGTGTACTAGTGTGAGTAGTATATGTGGGAGTACGGTAGATGTGAGTATTATAAGTAGGAGTCAGATAGGTGTGAGGGTGTACCAGTATAAGTAGTATAGGTGGGAGTAGGGTAGATGTGAGTATAATAAGTAGGAGTAGGGTAGATGTGGGGGTGTACCAGTGTGTATAGTATACAGTAGGTAGAAGTCAGGTAGGTGTGAGGGTGTACCAGTATGAGTAGTATAGGTGGGAGTAGGGGAGGTGTGAGGGTGCACCAGTGTGAGTGGTACAGGTGGGAGTAGGGTAGGTGTGAGGGTGTACCAGTGTGAGTAGTACAGGTGGGAGTAGGGTAGATGTGAGGGTGTACCAGTGTGAGTAGTATAGGTGGGAGTAGGGGAGGTGTGAGGGTGTACCAGTGTGAGTGGTACAGGTGGGAGTAGGGTAGGTGTGAGGGTGTACCAGTGTGAGTAGTACAGGTGGGAGTAGGGTAGATGTGAGGGTGTACCAGTGTGAGTAGTACAGGTGGGAGTAGGGTAGGTGTGAGGGTGTACCAGTGTGAGTAGTACAGGTGGGAGTAGGGTAGATGTGAGGATGTACCAGTGTGAGTAGTTCAGGTGGGAGTAGGGGAGGTGTGAGGGTGTACCAGTGTGAGTAGTACAGGTGGGAGTAGGGTAGATGTGAGGATGTACCAGTGTGAGTAGTTCAGGTGGGAGTAGGGGAGGTGTGAGGGTGTACCAGTGTGAGTAGTACAGGTGGGAGTAGGGTAGATGTGAGGGTGTACCAGTGTGAGTAGTACAGGTCGGAGAAGGGGAGGTGTGAGGGTGTACCAGTGTGAGTAGTACAGGTGGGAGTAGGGTAGATGTGAGGATGTACCAGTGTGAGTAGTTCAGGTGGGAGTAGGGGAGGTGTGAGGGTGTAACAGTGTGAGTAGTACAGGTGGGAGTAGGGTAGGTGTGAGGGTGTACCAGTGTGAGTAGTACAGGTGGGAGTAGGGTAGATGTGAGGATGTACCAGTGTGAGTAGTTCAGGTGGGAGTAGGGGAGGTGTGAGGGTGTAACAGTGTGAGTAGTACAGGTGGGAGTAGGCTAGGTGGGAAGGTGTACCAGTGTGAGTAGTTCAGGTGGGAGTAGGGTAGATGTGAGGGTATACCAGTGTGAGTAGTACAGGTGGGAGTAGGGTAGATGTGAGTATTATAAGTAGGAGTAGGGTAGGAGTGAGGGCGTACCAGTGTGAGTAGTATACAGTAGGTAGGAGTCAGGTAGGTGTGAGGGTGTACCAGTGTGAGTAGTATAGGTGGGAGTAGGGGAGGTGTGAGGGTGTAACAGTGTGAGTAGTACAGGTGGGAGTAGGGTAGGTGTGAGGGTGTACCAGTGTGAGTAGTACAGGTGGGAGTAGGGTAGGTGTGAGGGTGTACCAGTGTGAGTAGTACAGGTGGGAGTAGGGGAGGTGTGAGGGTGTAACAGTGTGAGTAGTACAGGTGGGAGTAGGCTAGGTGGGAAGGTGTACCAGTGTGAGTAGTTCAGGTGGGAGTAGGGTAGATGTGAGGGTGTACCAGTGTGAGTAGTTCAGGTGGGAGTAGGGTAGATGTGAGTATTATAAGTAGGAGTAGGGTAGGAGTGAGGGCGTACCAGTGTGAGTAGTATACAGTAGGTAGGAGTCAGGTAGGTGTGAGGGTGTACCAGTGTGAGTAGTATAGGTGGGAGTAGGGGAGGTGTGAGGGTGTACCAGTGTGAGTAGTATATGTGGGAGTACGGTAGATGTGAGTATTATAAGTAGGAGTCAGATAGGTGTGAGGGTGTACCAGTATAAGTAGTATAGGTGGGAGTAGGGTAGATGTGAGTATAATAAGTAGGAGTAGGGTAGGTGTGAGGGTGTACCAGTGTGTATAGTATACAGTAGGTAGAAGTCAGGTAGGTGTGAGGATGTACCAGTATGAGTAGTATAGGTGGGAGTAGGGGAGGTGTGAGGGTGTAACAGTGTGAGTAGTACAGGATGGAGAAGGGGAGGTATGAGGGGTGTACCAGTGTGAGTAGTACAGGTGGGAGTAGGGGAGGTGGGAAGGTGTACCAGTGTGAGTAGTACAGGTGGGAGTAGGGCAGGTGTGAGGGCATACCAGTGTGAGTAGTTCAGGTGGGATTAGGGTAGATGTGAGGGTGTACCAGTGTGAGTAGTTCAGGTGGGAGTAGGGTAGATGTGAGTATTATAAGTAGAAGTAAGCTAGGTGGGAAGGTGTACCAGTGTGAGTAGTACAGGTGGGAGTAGGGGAGGTGTGAGGGCATACCAGTGTGAGTAGTTCAGGTGGGAGTAGGGCAGATGTGAGGGTGTACCAGTGTGAGTAGTTCAGGTGGGATTAGGGTAGATGTGAGGGTGTACCAGTGTGAGTAGTTCAGGTGGGAGTAGGGTAGATGTGAGTATTATAAGTAGAAGTAAGCTAGGTGGGAAGGTGTACCAGTGTGAGTAGTACAGGTGGGAGTAGGGGAGGTGTGAGGGCATACCAGTGTGAGTAGTTCAGGTGGGAGTAGGGTAGATGTGAGGGTGTACCAGTGTGAGTAGTTCAGGTGGTAGTAGGGTAGATGTGAGTATTATAAGTAGGAGTAGGGTAAGAGTAAGGGCGTACCAGTGTGAGTAGTATACAGTAGGTAGGAGTCAGGTAGGTGTGAGGGTGTACTAGTGTGAGTAGTATATGTGGGAGTACGGTAGATGTGAGTATTATAAGTAGGAGTCAGATAGGTGTGAGGGTGTACCAGTATAAGTAGTATAGGTGGGAGTAGGGTAGATGTGAGTATAATAAGTAGGAGTAGGGTAGGTGTGAGGGTGTACCAGTGTGTATAGTATACAGTAGGTAGAAGTCAGGTAGGTGTGAGGGTGTACCAGTATGAGTAGTATAGGTGGGAGTAGGGTAGATGTGAGGGTGTACCAGTGTGAGTAGTACAGGTGGGAGTAGGGTAGATGTGAGGGTGTTCCAGTGTGAGTAGTTCAGGTGGGAGTAGGGGAGGTGTGAGGGTGTAACAGTGTGAGTAGTCCAGGTGGGAGTAGGCTAGGTAGGAAGGTGTACCAGTGGGAGTAGTACAGGTGGGAGTAAGGTAGATGTGAGGGTGTACCAGTGTGAGTAGTTCAGGTGGGAGTAGGGGAGGTGTGAGGGTGTACCAGTGTGAGTAGTTCAGGTGGGAGTAGGGTAGATGTGAGTATAATAAGTAGCAGTAGGGTAGGTCTGAGGGTGTACCAGTGTGTATAGTATACAGTAGGTAGAAGTCAGGTAGGTGTGAGGGTGTACCAGTATGAGTAGTATAGGTGGGAGTAGGGGAGGTGTGAGGGTGTAACAGTGTGAGTAGTACAGGTCTGAGTAGGGTAGATGTGAGGGTGTACCAGTGTGAGTAGTACAGGTGGGAGTAGGGTAGATGTGAGTATTATAAGTAGGAGTAGGGTAGGTGTGAGGGCGTACCAGTGTTAGTAGTTCAGGTGGGAGTAGGGTAGATGTGAGAATTATAAGTAGGAGTAGGGTAGGTGTGAGGGTGTACCAGTGTGAGTAGTATACAGTAGGTAGGAGTCAGGTAGGTGTGAGGGTGTACTAGTATGAGTAGTATAGGTGGGAGTAGGGGAGGTGTGAGGGTGTACCAGTGGGAGTAGTACAGGTGGGAGTAGGGGAGGTGTGAGGGTGTAACAGTGTGAGTAGTACAGGTGGGAGTAGGGTAGGTGTGAGGGTGTACCAGTGTGAGTAGTACAGGTGGGAGTAGGGTAGATGTGAGGGTGTACCAGTGTGAGTAGTTCAGGTGGGAGTAGGGGAGGTGTGAGGGTGTAACAGTGTGAGTAGTACAGGTGGGAGTAGGCTAGGTGGGCAGGTGTACCAGTGTGAGTAGTTCAGGTGGGAGTAGGGTAGATGTGAGGGTGTACCAGTGTGAGTAGTTCAGGTGGGAGTAGGGTAGATGTGAGTATTATAAGTAGGAGTAGGGTAGGAGTGAGGGCGTACCAGTGTGAGTAGTATACAGTAGGTAGGAGTCAGGTAGGTGTGAGGGTGTACCAGTGTGAGTAGTATATGTGGGAGTAGGGTAGATGTGAGTATTATAAGTAGGAGTCAGATAGGTGTGAGGGTGTACCAGTATAAGTAGTATAGGTGGGAGTAGGGTAGATGTGAGTATAATAAGTAGGAGTAGGGTAGGTGTGAGGGTGTACCAGTGTGTATAGTATACAGTAGGTAGAAGTCAGGTAGGTGTGAGGGTGTACCAGTATGAGTAGTATAGGTGGGAGTAGGGGAGGTGTGAGGGTGTAACAGTGTGAATAGTACAGGTGGGAGTAGGGTAGGTGTGAGGGTGTACCAGTGTGAGTAGTACAGGTGGGAGTAGGGTAGGTGTGAGGGTGTTCCAGTGTGAGTAGTTCAGGTGGGAGTAGGGGAGGTGTGAGGGTGTAACAGTGTGAGTAGTCCAGGTGGGAGTAGGCTAGGTAGGAAGGTGTACCAGTGTGAGTAGTACAGGTGGGAGTAAGGTAGATGTGAGGGTGTACCAGTGTGAGTAGTTCAGGTGGGAGTAGGGGAGGTGTGAGGGTGTACCAGTGTGAGTAGTTCAGGTGGGAGTAGGGTAGATGTGAGTATAATAAGTAGCAGTAGGGTAGGTCTGAGGGTGTACCAGTGTGTATAGTATACAGTAGGTAGAAGTCAGGTAGGTGTGAGGGTGTACCAGTATGAGTAGTATAGGTGGGAGTAGGGGAGGTGTGAGGGTGTAACAGTGTGAGTAGTACAGGTCTGAGTAGGGTAGGTGTGAGGGTGTACCAGTGTGAGTAGTACAGGTGGGAGTAGGGTAGATGTGAGTATTATAAGTAGGAGTAGGGTAGGTGTGAGGGCGTACCAGTGTTAGTAGTTCAGGTGGGAGTAGGGTAGATGTGAGAATTATAAGTAGGAGTAGGGTAGGTGTGAGGGTGTACCAGTGTGAGTAGTATACAGTAGGTAGGAGTCAGGTAGGTGTGAGGGTGTACTAGTATGAGTAGTATAGGTGGGAGTAGGGGAGGTGTGAGGGTGTACCAGTGGGAGTAGTACAGGTGGGAGTAGGGGAGGTGTGAGGGTGTAACAGTGTGAGTAGTACAGGTGGGAGTAGGGTAGGTGTGAGGGTGTACCAGTGTGAGTAGTACAGGTGGGAGTAGGGTAGATGTGAGGGTGTACCAGTGTGAGTAGTTCAGTTGGGAGTAGGGGAGGTGTGAGGGTGTAACAGTGTGAGTAGTACAGGTGGGAGTAGGCTAGGTGGGCAGGTGTACCAGTGTGAGTAGTTCAGGTGGGAGTAGAGTAGATGTGAGGGTGTACCAGTGTGAGTAGTTCAGGTGGGAGTAGGGTAGATGTGAGTATTATAAGTAGGAGTAGGGTAGGAGTGAGGGCGTACCAGTGTGAGTAGTATACAGTAGGTAGGAGTCAGGTAGGTGTGAGGGTGTACCAGTGTGAGTAGTATATGTGGGAGTAGGGTAGATGTGAGTATTATAAGTAGGAGTCAGATAGGTGTGAGGGTGTACCAGTATAAGTAGTATAGGTGGGAGTAGGGTAGATGTGAGTATAATAAGTAGGAGTAGGGTAGGTGTGAGGGTGTACCAGTGTGTATAGTATACAGTAGGTAGAAGTCAGGTAGGTGTGAGGGTGTACCAGTATGAGTAGTATAGGTGGGAGTAGGGGAGGTGTGAGGGTGTAACAGTGTGAATAGTACAGGTGGGAGTAGGGTAGGTGTGAGGGTGTACCAGTGTGAGTAGTACAGGTGGGAGTAGGGTAGGTGTGAGGGTGTACCAGTGTCAGTAGTAGAGGTGGGAGTAGGGGAGGTGTGAGGGTGTAACAGTGTGAGTAGTACAGGTGGGAGTAGGCTAGGTGGGAAGGTGTACCAGTGTGAGTAGTTCAGGTGGGAGTAGGGTAGATGTGAGGGTGTACCAGTGTGAGTAGTTCAGGTGGGAGTAGGGTAGATGTGAGTATTATAAGTAGGAGTAGGGTAGGAGTGAGGGTGTACCAGTGTGAGTAGTATATGTGGGAGTACGGTAGATGTGAGTATTATAAGTAGGAGTCAGATAGGTGTGAGGGTGTGCCAGTATAAGTAGTATAGGTGGGAGTAGGGTAGATGTGAGTATAATAAGTAGGAGTAGGGTAGGTGTGAGTGTGTACCAGTGTGTATAGTATACAGTAGGTAGAAGTCAGGTAGGTGTGAGGATGTACCAGTATGAGTAGTATAGGTGGGAGTAGGGGAGGTGTGAGGGTGTAACAGTGTGAGTAGTACAGGATGGAGTAGAGGAGGTGTGAGGGGTGTACCAGTGTGAGTAGTACAGGTGGGAGTAGGGGAGGTGGGAAGGTGTACCAGTGTGAGTAGTACAGGTGGGAGTAGGGGAGGTGTGAGGGCATACCAGTGTGAGTAGTTCAGGTGGGAGTAGGGTAGATGTGAGTATTATAAGTAGGAGTAGGGTAGGAGTGAGGGCGTACCAGTGTGAGTAGTATACAGTAGGTAGGAGTCAGGTAGGTGTGAGGGTGTACTAGTGTGAGTAGTATATGTGGGAGTACGGTAGATGTGAGTATTATAAGTAGGAGTCAGATAGGTGTGAGGGTGTACCAGTATAAGTAGTATAGGTGGGAGTAGGGTAGATGTGAGTATAATAAGTAGGAGAAGGGTAGGTGTGAGGGTGTACCAGTGTGTATAGTATACAGTAGGTAGATGTCAGGTAGGTGTGAGGGTGTACCAGTATGAGTAGTATAGGTGGGAGTAGGGTAGGTGTGAGGGTGTAACAGTGTGAGTAGTATAGGTGGGAGTAGGGTAGATGTGAGGGTGTACCAGTGTGAGTAGTACAGGTGGGAGTAGGGTAGATGTGAGGGTGTACCAGTGTGAGTAGTTCAGGTGGGAGTAGGGGAGGTGTGAGGATGTACCAGTGTGAGTAGTTCAGGTGGGAGTAGGGGAGGTGTGAGGGTGTAACAGTGTGAGTAGTCCAGGTGGGAGTAGGCTAGGTAGGAAGGTGTACCAGTGTGAGTAGTACAGGTGGGAGTAGGGTAGATGTGAGGGTGTACCAGTGTGAGTGGTACAGGTGGGAGTAGGGTAGGTGTGAGGGTGTACCAGTGTGAGTAGTTCAGGTGGGAGTAGGGTAGGTGTGAGGGTGTACCAGTGTGAATGGTACAGGTGGGAGTAGGGGAGGTGTGAGGGTGTACCAGTGTGAGTAGTTCAGGTGGGAGTAGGGTAGATGTGAGGGTGTACCAGTGTGAGTAGTTCAGGTGGGAGTAGGGTAGATGTGAGTATAATAAGTAGCAGTAGGGTAGGTCTGAGGGTTTACCAGTGTGTATAGTATACAGTAGGTAGAAGTCAGGTAGGTGTGAGGGTGTACCAGTATAAGTAGTATAGGTGGGAGTAGGGTAGATGTGAGTATAATAAGTAGGAGTAGGGTAGGTGTGAGGGTGTACCAGTGTGTATAGTATACAGTAGGTAGAAGTCAGGTAGGTGTGAGGGTGTACCAGTATGAGTAGTATAGGTGGGAGTAGGGTAGATGTGAGGGTGTAACAGTGTGAATAGTACAGGTGGGAGTAGGCTAGGTGGGAAGGTGTACCAGTGTGAGTAGTTCAGGTGGGAGTAGGGTAGATGTGAGGGTGTACCAGTGTGAGTAGTTCAGGTGGGAGTAGGGGAGGTGTGAGGGTGTAACAGTGTGAGTAGTACAGGTGGGAGTAGGCTAGGTGGGAAGGTGTACCAGTGTGAGTAGTTCAGGTGGGAGTAGGGTAGGTGTGAGGGTATACCAGTGTGAGTAGTACAGGTGGGAATAGGGGAGGTGTGAGGGTGTAACAGTGTGAATAGTACAGGTGGGAGTAGGCTAGGTGGGAAGGTGTACCAGTGTGAGTAGTTCAGGTGGGAGTAGGGTAGATGTGAGGGTGTACCAGTGTGAGTAGTTCAGGTGGGAGTAGGGGAGGTGTGAGGGTGTAACAGTGTGAGTAGTACAGGTGGGAGTAGGCTAGGTGGGAAGGTGTACCAGTGTGAGTAGTTCAGGTGGGAGAAGGGTAGATGTGAGGGTGTACCAGTGTGAGTAGTTCAGGTGGGAGTAGGGTAGATGTGAGTATTATAAGTAGGGTAGGAGTGAGGGCGTACCAGTGTGAGTAGTATACAGTAGGTAGGAGTCAGGTAGGTGTGAGGGTGTACCAGTGTGAGTAGTATATGTGGGAGTACGGTAGATGTTAGTATTATAAGTAGGAGTCAGATAGGTGTGAGGGTGTACCAGTACAAGTAGTATAGGTGGGAGTGGGGTAGATATGAGTATAATAAGTAAAAGTAGGGTAGGTGTGAGGGTGTACCAGTGTGTATAGTATACAGTAGGTAGAATTAGGTAGGTGTGAGGGTGTACCAGTGTGAGTAGTACAGGTGGTAGAAGGGAAGGTGTGAGGGTGTACCAGTGTGAGTAGTATAGGTGGGAGTAGGGGAGGTGTGAGGGTGTACCAGTGTGAGTAGTATATGTGGGAGTACGGTAGATGTGAGTATTATAAGTAGGAGTCAGATAGGTGTGAGGGTGTACCAGTATAAGTAGTATAGGTGGGAGTAGGGTAGATGTGAGTATAATAAGTAGGAGTAGGGTAGGTGTGAGGGTGTACCAGTGTGTATAGTAAACAGTAGGTAGAAGTCAGGTAGGTGTGAGTGTGTACCAGTATGAGTAGTATAGGTGGGAGTAGGGGAGGTGTGAGGGTGTACAGTGTGAGTAGTACAGGTGGAAGTAGGGGAGGTGTAAGAGTGTACCAGTGTGAGTAGTACAGGTGGGAGTAGGGTAGGTGTGAGTGTGTACCAGTGTGTATAGTATACAGTAGGTAGAAGTCAGGTAGGTGTGAGGGTGTACCAGTATGAGTAGTATAGGTGGGAGTAGGGGAGGTGTGAGGGTGTAACAGTGTGAGTAGTACAGGTGGGAGTAGGGTAGGTGTGAGGGTGTACCAGTGTGAGTAGTACAGGTGGGAGTAGGGGAGGTGTAAGAGTCTACCAGTGTGAGTAGTACAGGTGGGAGTAGGGTAGGTGTGAGGGTGTACCAGTGTGAGTAGTACAGGAGGAAGTAAGGTAGGTGTGAGGGTGTACCAGTGTGAGTAGAATAGGTGTGAGTAGGTAGGTGTGAGGTTGTACCAGTGTGAGTAGTACAGGTGGGAGTAGGGTAAGTGTAAGGGGTGTACCAGTGTGAGCGGTATATGTGGGAGTAGGAGAGGTGTGAGGGTGTGCCAGTGGGAGTAGTACAGGTGGAAGTAGGGGAGGTGTGAGGGTGTACCAGTGCGAGTAGTACAGGTGGGAGTAGGGGAGGTGTGAGGGTGTATCAGTGTGAATAGAATAGGTGTGAGTAGGTAGGTGGGAGGGTGTACCAGTGTGAGTAATATTGGTGGGAGTAGCTAGGTGTAAGGGTGCTCCAGTGTGAGTAGTATAGGTGGGAGTAGGGTAGGTGTGAGGGTGTTCCAGTGTGAGTAGTACAGGTGGGAGTAGGGGAGGTGTGAGGGTGTACCAGTGTGAGTAGTATAGGTGTGAGAAAGGTAAGTGTGGGAGTGTAGCAGTGTGAGCTATATAGATGTGAGTGGGGTAAGTGTGAGAATATACCGGTGTGAGAAGGGTAGGTGTGGTGTACTGGTGTGAGTAGTATATGTGGGAGTAGGATAAGTGTGGGAGTGTACCAGTGTGAGCTATATAGGTGTGAGTGGGGTAAGTGTGAGAATATACCGGTGTGAGTAGTATATGTGGGAGTAGGATAGGTGTGGGAGTGTATCAGTGAGAGTAGTATAGACATACCCATTTCACATTATTGTAGTATCACCAGAATGTACTAAAAGGCAATTGGAGGAGTATTAGCAAAATTCTCCTCCAAGCCCTTAAGTTCACATTCCAGATCACATTTCACATACGTAATGGGAAATGCGATCTTCCCAAATTAACAAAAAAATAAAATAAGGGATCCCTGTGATAAAAACGCTATATTGAGATTGCATTGCCAGAGTATTCCTCATGTTCCCCTACCCCTGCACCACCTTCTCTTCCTGCTGGCAGTGAAAGCTGAGCTATTTCTGGCCCATGTATGATAGACAAACAAGCTGACTAAGGTATAAAAAAGTAATACCCCGGAACTGGTGTTCTGGTGAGGGCAGCTGGTCATCAGATCACTGCCGTCTTGAAGCAGCATCTCACTTTACAGCACCGGGGGTCACATTGGAGCACAGGATCTAATGATGGCTGCCCTCCCAGATCACCAATCACTGGCAGGGGCACATGCTCCAGATACAATCTCAGGGTATTTTTCACAAAAAAAAACCCTGAGATTTGCTGTAAGTGGAGTCACAGGGACAACTTTCTTACAAGCTCTGTCTCTGTGTGTGTTAATCCAATTATGTATTACCTGGATTCTGGACTCCTACCTGATCTTCCGGTTTCCAAATCAATCCGAGCCCTGGCCCAGGTTTTCCCACCAGGTTCGGATTGTAAATCGAGGCAATATGTCATCCTCTCAGCCTTGGATTCTCGTGGGCTTTGGATTCTATATAAGAACCCCACGGCAGTGACTCTGCACAATTTCACTCCAGTCATGCTGGTGTGTGCGGTGCCCTGCTCGGCTGTGCTGTGTCCATCTACAGGTTGCTGTGCTGTGTCCATCTACAGGTTGCTGTGCTGTATCCATCCACTAGTGGCTGTGCTGTGTCCATTAAGTGGCTATGCTGTGTCCATTGACAAGTGCTGTGCTGAGTCCATCCAAGGGCTGTGCTGTGTCCAGTACCCATAGTCAAATCCTGTTACACAGTGATGCTGCACTGACTCCGTAGGCCATACTTCACCCACTGTGATCATATATAAGCAGTGTGACACCATACTGTAGTAGCGAAAAAGGTAAAAAAATAACATTTAAAAATAAATAAATTTTAAAACATTTTTACAACCTGTGTGCACTTTACCCCAGTGCATTTGTTCACATACGTATATAAGCCCTTTGACTCCATTCAGTGTGAGCCAAGTAAAAATATATATATATTGTATAATTTGTTTGTACTGTTCTGTTCACTGTACCCCAGTGTGCTTTGTTAACTTCACATACTGTACATATTAAAGCGGTATGACTCCATGCAGTGTGAGCCAAGCTGCAAGAAAAAGTATTTAAAAAATATTGTAGCATTTGTTTGTACTGTTCTGTGCACTGTACCCCAGGACGCTGTACCCCAAAGCACTTTGTGCACTTCATGTACATATCTGACTCCACACAGTGTGAGCTGAGCTGTGAGTTCAAAAAAAGAATTTAAAATATATTGTATAATTTGTTTGTACTGTTTGGGGCACTGCACCCCAGTATGCTGTACTCCAATGTGCTTTGTTCCCTTCACATACATATAAAAGCGGTCTGACTACATGCAGTGTGAGCTGAGCTGTGAGTTAAAAAATGGATGATGATCAGATTAGAAAAGAGGAGGAGCAGAAATCCAATAATATTGCTGTTGCAGCTACTGCCACTAGTTGTAAAGAAAAAATGCATCTATTAAAGGGAAAAATTAGCGCAGAAAAACATAAAATTTCCAACATGCTATTCACCACACTCAGTGCCAAGAAAAGGCTCAGGCCTTGGCATTCATTTATGAGTGGTGGTACTGTAACTGTCAGTGAGGCATCTTCTGTCTCTCATGATGATGAATGAGCTTTTCACTCAGAGTCTAGAAGAGGTATAAAAACTGAAAACCACTAAGGCAGTAGAACAAACTGTGGGGTAAATTTACTAAGATTCGTATTTTCCCGTTTCAGGTCAAAGTTCAATCACGAATGACATCGAAAGTGTAAAACTGCAACTTTTTGAATTTGTTACGATGGATTTACTAAGCTGTCGTATTCGGGTTTTTCTTTTCTTCCGATGTCGATGTCATTCGTGTTTTTTTTGTGTTTTTTACGGCAGTGATTAGCAAAACACTGCCGACTTTTTTACAATTAATCTCGGCCGGATCTGTGTGATCCGTGCTGGGGTTCTATTTTTTTTTTTTTTAATTAAACACTGTAAAATTTAAAAAAAAAATTGCGTGGGGTCCCCCCTCCTAAGCATAACCAGCCTCGGGCTCTTTGAGCCGATCCTGGTTGCCGAAATATGGGAAAAAAAATGACAGGGGTTCCCCCATATTTAAGCAACCAGCATCGGGCTCTGCGCCTGGTCCTGGTTCCAAAAATACGGGGGACAAAAAGAGTAGGGGTCCCCCGTATTTTTAAAACCAGCACCAGGCTCCACTAGCTGGACAGATAATGCCACAGCCGGGGGTCACTTTTATATAGTGCCCTGCGGCCGTGGCATCAAAAATCCATCTAGTCACCCCTGGCCGGGGTACCCTGGGGGAGTGGGGACCCCTTCAATCAAGGGGTCCCCCCCCCAGCCACCCAAGGGCCAGGGGTGAAGCCCGAGGCTGTCCCCCCCCATCCAATGGGCTGCGGATAGGGAGGCTGATAGCCTTTGTTGTAAAAGAAAAGATATTGTTTTTAGTAGCAGTACTACAAGGCCCAGCAAGCCTCCCCCGCATGCTGGTACTTGGAGAACCACAAGTACCAGCATGCGACGGAAAAACAGGCCCGCTGGTACCTGTAGTACTACTACTAAAAAAATACCCAAAAAAAGACAAGACACACACACCGTGAAAGTATAATTTTATTACATACATACACACATACATACTGACAATGCTAAATTCCTTTGTCGTATAAACAACCCTTAATGAAGTCTAAGAACACAGTACGCTGTTTACTTAAGAAGTACCGTAAGGGTACGCTAGTTGCGTAACGATCGCTCAGCCGAAGGCGAGACGCTCAAGCGTCACGTTCGCTCACGGCCCAGTGATCACAGGACAACACGTTATTGGCTATGACTAGAGTAATGATTCGCTATGGCGTAGCGGACGCTCGAGACCACGAGGAGATCACCAGCGGCGCAGACGCTCACAACGCTATACCTTTATGTCTAAACCTTTTATCAATGAAATACACAGAATACCTTAATGTGAATACAGGGTGTAAGTGCAACCTTGTGTAACCTGACTAACTACAAAGCTGCTTGAGCGTCACCGACGCTCAAGTGAACACTTAAAACTATAGGAAATACACAGATACTGGTTTAGGGTCCAAAGCCTATTATCTGTATTATAACTATTATACTTGCAAAAAGAATCACAATACAAATGATACACTACAATATAACAGAGACTTCCTAACCGAATAACTATACAAGAAATGCAATACAATACTATGCTGATCTAATACAATACAATTCTAGTCAATGGGAGATACGAGAGAAAGAGAAGGGAGAGAGAGAGAGAGAGAGAGACGGAGAGAGAGAGATTGGCTCATAGTAAGACAATATGATTACGGAGAAAAACTTACGCACAAAGGGTATGATCGCATGCGCCTCTGGACATCCAGCTTCCCGATTATCAGCAATGAGAACCGTTTGATGAGAAGTGAAAGCTGGATGCCACAGGCCCGTCTTTTATGCTACTCACACAATGCAATCTAATGGTCCCTACAACCTCATTGTCCATTGGACGCAGGAATTCGGCTTCGCATTATAACAAAAGGTCATAGGGTGATTCATACAGGTGGGCTGTGACGATTTCAAACAGCTCAGGTGGGTGGGAAACTAGGTTTCCCGCCGCATACCTGAGTATGAGTAAATAATAGAAATGGACATAAACTTCTTATGTCCATAACTATCCGCACGAGCGATTAGTACGCTCCAAACCAACACCGGAATATTGTTAATTAAATACTCTTCCGATGGGTACCAAACACTGCTGTATGATTCCTGTTAGACCCTTCGCACAATACAAAGAGGGATTCCTCCGTTCAGGGACATTCTATATTAACCAAACTTTCAGAATCTATCAAAGGGACCATGGTCTACAAACTACATTAATTGTGAAAATATGTAACGATTGGGTCGCACGCTACGACTACATACTCCTTACCGTAAATACGCATACCGATGCGAGCGGGTGCACGCATCAGCGGGTATGCGCTATCACGGGAAAGCGCACGCATGCGCAGCGCGGACCAGCGTGAGGTGCAAATATGGCAGCGTGTATAGGGATATTTTTTCTGACTTTGACAGTCCACCCTTTGGCAGTCAATAATAACTGCCACCTTCAAAACATTTCAAAAAGGAGAAAAATATAAGTCAGGGGTTAATTCATTTCCATGGTTGGGTAAGGAAGAAGAGAGGAGTAGGTGTGAAGAGGGTATGACCTAGTGAGATAGCAGAAGTATGTGTGTATGAGTCCATGTTTGGAGGGTCATGTATCATCGTGCCGTACGTGTGGTAAATCAAGCTTCGAGGTATTGCGAAGTATACATTTGAATTCCTTCTTATCCCGTGGTACAGGTCTGTGGATGGGCTGTCAAACTTTACCGAGCTCTTTTCGGCTTTTGAACAAAATGGGGAGCACATTTTAGTTGATGATACATGAATGGGGGAATATGTGATTGCTGATATCTGTGCCTGTATTCCCTATACTATGTGTGTTATTACCTGAGGGTTGTAGAGATGAAGAAAAGACATAATTATGGTAAATGCGGGGGTATTCTATGTCAGGGAAATGTACATCTGTTGTTGAAGTTTTGTTCGGTATCTGTTGAGAGTCGTCTTCTTTGCGCTGTATTGCTCCTTGGGCATGAGCAAATAGCTTTGTCAGTGCCATCAGATTTACAAAAAATGTTGGGCTAGCGTGAATTTAAAAAAATACTAGGGAAACTGGGGATCCATGGCAAAGTTCATCAAGTGTCCATATCATAGGTTGTCAAAACTTCATCTTTGGTGCTTGTCTGTTGTCTGTATAGCGTCTCGTCAACTTCCTTGTCCAAGGGGGTCTTTGTATCTTGGAGAAAAGCAGAAAAACAGGTGAAAGAAACGGACCGTATAATCGCATTTTTCATCACATCCTGGTTTCTATCATTGGGTCATAAATCAAATCCAGGTTAATTACAGTTTCCTCACTCCTCAAGCTCATCACTTTTGTACTTTGTTTGCACCTCATTAAAGCCTGCCCGCATCTAAATATCAATCCAATAGATATAACAACACCTAAGATACATAGGAGAAACTTTCCAACATCCATTATGACTCCTTGAGCCCAGTCTCCTAAACCGGAGAACCAATTTCGCGGGTTCAACCATGACACCCAACTAGTCAGCTCATTACCTACAGCGGCAAGGGTGAGATTGTGTTTTCGGCGAAATTCCCATTTTAATTGGAGAATATCGTCCATCTTTTGGTCTATGACCTCTACCGGATCCTCGGTGCTATTTGTGATATACGTGCAACACTTTATGCCGTACTGTGTTGCCAATGTAACACAATATCCGCCTGTTACTGCTGTAAGATAATTAAGAACCATCCTATGCTGAACTAGTTCTGTTTTATAAGCTTGAAGTTCTCTTCCAGTGTATCTGAACGTGTCATCATACATTTCAGTGATATTATCTAACAAATTGGCGAGTGCGGAAATGTATCTATAATTCATCACTCCTCGAGCGGTGCGAGTGAAATCTAACGCTACCAGAACCTGAATCCCGGTGGATTCATGGATAAGATCAGAGGCCGGATGCTCTAACCTTTCTGACAGTTGTCTTTTAACTCGGTGCTCGTAATGCGTGTGAGTATAAGGAGCATGGGCACCACGGTGTATGTCCTTCATTTTGTCATGTGTTATAGTCATCACTTCAGGCAATACTTTTCCAATATAACACAATCCTTCAGAGTTTGGGGCAAGCCACTTGTACGCCTTTCTCCCGCATATGAAATATGCATCATCGGGGAGAACATATGGGACAGAGAAGGACATTACCATATTACACACCTTCCAGGTGAAATCTCCTGACCCTAATTCTTCCATCTGCTTAATGCATGTATCAGTTTGTACGATATGTGCACAGTATCCTGGTGATACTTCTCCAACTCTCGTAATCCTATTTCCTAAGGTATATCGATACCGGAAAGATTTTCCTCTACTGGCTATGTGGCGTACAAGCTCTGTATCTGTAGGCATTCTATCTGCTCTGTGTGAAAAGGTCATGGTAAGGTTGCTCCATGACACTTCCCAATTTCCCGGCTTACGGGGATTGGAGATATTGAAACATAAGAGGGACCTATCCACATGGTATTGGTGGAGCTTCAAACTAGGAGGGCTGGAGATGTTAAACCTCCGGTCCACCGGTCTCCCACCACTTAGCTCAAGTACCTCCCCTAACGTTAAAGGAAATGGTACTAGCCCTGATTTGCTATGACCCTGAGGTACTTGAGAACATACCCAACAATCTGTTTGGTTTAATACGTTACCCACTAAGGAGTGATAGTCACTCAATGGATGCCGGTCCATATGGATATTAAAACTGGATTGGCATTTCTTTATGCACCCATCCTCAATCAAATTGTCACAGAGCCTACAGATACAGTTTTCTTCAGCTAACAATCCATCACAATTTCTTCTATCGGATCGTTTTCTGATACTCGCCTTTGCTTGTTGGTTTGGTTGATCTTGGAAAACTACGCCTCCATCATCATAATCGGAACCCATTCCAGAACCTCTCTCGACCTCTATGGTACTCTCGCCGGAACAGACTGCTCTGGTCAACATCATGGTTAACATCAAAATCCGGATCACAGTCTCTTGGGGCAAGTCCATCTTTGAGGAGGAAATAGAGAAGAATGAGAAGGGGGAAAAAGAAATTTTAAGGGAGAGGGGATGGGGAGTGGAGAAAAACAATAAAAGGGAGAAGGGAGTCAACAACTGCTTTCGGTCTTCAAGGCTCAGGTGCCGCCTCAGTCCTCCTGGAACAGACACTCCAGTGATACAACCTCTACCGTCTGTTCCTTATCACGGGACTTCTCTGGATCAGCAACCTTTTTGCAGTGGGATGAATGGACCCAAGTCTCTCTCTCAGCAACCTTCAATGCTGTGGTGCTAGTCAATAAGACCTGGTATGGTCCTTCCCATCTATCAATAAGACAACCTGAGCGTAGAAAATTTCGTATCATTACATAATCCCCAGGTTCAATGTCATGACAATTACTATCTGGTAAATCAGGAATCACCAACTTCAGATTATCATTTTGATTCCTCAACTGCTTACTCATGTTAATCAAGTATTTTACAGTTACTTCATTGTTACATTTCAAATCATCCTGAGGGTTAATCATGACATGCGGTTGTCGACCAAACAGAATTTCAAAAGGGGACAGGTTAAGAGGGGACCTGGGAGTGGTTCTGATGCTATACAAAACAATGGGTAAAGCTTCTGGCCACGTCAATCCTGTCTCTGCCATTACTTTACTCAATTTATTTTTTAATAGTGCTGTTCACTCTTTCGACCTTCGCACTCGCCTGTGGACGGTACGGAGTGTGCAGCTTGCTATCAATACCCATTAATTTACACATTCCTTGAAAGACATCACCGGTAAAATGGGTACCCCTATCACTTTCAATGATTCTAGGGATACCATATCTACATACAAATTCCTGTACAATTTTTTTAGCTGTAAACATAGCGGTATTTGTAGCTGCTGGAAATGCTTCGACCCAATTCGAGAAAACATCTATACAAACAAGTACATATTTCAAATTTCGACATGGGGGTAATTGAATGAAGTCAATTTGTATTACCTGGAAAGGGCCGCCGGCAGGTGGGATATGGGATGGTTCTGTAGGTATTGCTTTTCCAATATTCTTTCTCAGACAGGTAAGGCATGACATTGCTCTTTTACCCGCATGAGAGGAGAATCCTGGGGCGCACCAGTATGCTCTTACCAATTTGCACATCCCCTCCTTGCCTAGATGAGTCAACCCATGAGCTGCTTCAGCCAGACATGGAAGATATGCTCTGGGGGCCACTGGTTTACCATGTCCATCCGTCCAGAGCCCTGAGGACTCCTGGCCATATCCCTTTGCCTTCCAGACTGCTCTTTCCTGTGTGGAACACAAATTCTGCATCTCACACAACTTCTGTGTGTTGATGGTATTAAATACCATCAGTTGTGTGGTGTCTGTCTGTATGGGGGTAGCAGCTGCAAGCTTAGCTGCTTCGTCTGCTCGGCTGTTACCAAGTGACACTGGGTCTTGACTATATGTATGTGCTTTACATTTGATAACAGCCACTCTGTCGGGTTCCTGTATCGCTGTTAGAAGCCTTTTTATATAAGCTGCATGCGCTATCGGTGTACCAGCTGCCGTCATGAAATTTCTGAGGCGCCATAGGGCTCCGAAATCATGTACTACCCCGAAGGCGTATCTAGAATCGGTGTAGATATTGGCTGACTTACCCTTAGCCAATTCACATGCTCTGGTTAGGGCGACCAGTTCAGCAACCTGGGCTGAGTGAGGTGGACCTAGCGGTTCCGCTTCTATGGTGTCTTGGTCATCTACGACTGCGTATCCAGTACACAAGTCTCCCGAGTCTGACTGTCTATGACAACTACCGTCAGTGTAGAACGTGAGTTCTGCATCTTCCAGTGGATTGTCACTGATGTCAGGCCTTGCGGTAAAATTTTGGGTCAAATATTCCATACAATCATGTGCATCTTCCTTTGTATTAAATCCTCCTTCCCCATCACTCTCACCTTCCACCCTTTGTGTCTGACCAGGCACACCTGGGAGAAATGTTGCAGGATTTAATGCGCTGCATCTCCTTATGGTGATGTTTACTGGGGCCATTAATGCCAATTCCCATCTTGTAAACCTTGCTGATGAGACGTGTCTGGTTTGGGCAGAATTCAATAAGGCAGATACTGCATGTGGTGTATGGATTGTGAGGTTGTGGCCTAGCACGACATCTTCGCTTTTTGTCACTAGCAATGCTATCGCCGCAACGCTACGCAAGCATGTGGGAAGGGATCGCGCTACCGTGTCTAGCTGAGCGCTGTAGTATGCAACTGGCCTGCTGGCATCACCGTGTTTTTGGGTTAGTACACCTGCTGCGCAACCAGCACTTTCTGTTCCGTATAGTTCAAAGGGTTTCCCATAGTCTGGCATACCTAGTGCTGGCGCCTGCGTTAGGCACTGTTTGAGTCTCTCAAATGCTGTTTCGGATTCGTCTGTATGCGAGATCCTATCGGGTTTGTTTGAGGAGACCATTTCCTGCAAAGGTAACGCCAATATGGAAAACCCTGGGATCCAATTACGGCAATACCCACACATTCCTAAAAACGTCCTGATCTGTTGCTGGGTTTGTGGCAGTGTCATGTCTCTAATGGCTTGGATTCTATCAGCGGTCAGGTGTCTCAGTCCTTGTGTTAGACAGTGTCCCAAATATTTTACCTTAGGTTGGCATAATTGCAACTTGTCTTTGGAAACCTTATGTCCTGTGTCTGAAAGATGAAACAGGAGCTGTTTCGTATCCTTCAGGGAAGCTTCCAGCGAATCTGAACACAGTAGTAAATCATCTACATACTGTATCAATACTGATCCACTCTCCGGTTGGAAAGACTGTAAACAATCATGCAAAGCCTGAGAAAATATACTTGGACTATCTATGAAACCTTGGGGTAACCGAGTCCACGTGTATTGGACTCCTCTGTATGTGAATGCAAACAAATATTGGCTGTCAGGGTGCAGAGGTACCGAAAAGAATGCGGAGCAGAGGTCAATAACAGTGAAAAATTTGGCAGTGGGAGGAATTTGCATTAGGATGACAGCTGGATTTGGCACTACGGGGAACTGACTCTCAACTATTTTGTTAATCCCCCTTAGATCCTGCACTAGCCTGTAACCCCTCCCCCCACTCTTTTTAACAGGGAAGATGGGACTATTTGCTGTGCTGGACGTTCTTACTAGAATGCCCTGTTGTAGCAAGCGCTCTATTACTGGGAAAACTCCTAACTCCACCTCTGGCTTCAGAGGATACTGTGGGATTTTTGGAGCTATCCTACCATCTTTTACTTGTACAACTACTGGAGCTACGTTTGCCATTAATCCAGTGTCCTGTCCATCTTTTGTCCAAAGTGACTCTGGTATCTGAGATGTCATCTCTTCTATTTGGGATGGATTCCTATTTGTCATAATGGGATGTGACATTAATTTTGATGGGGAGTCTAACATGTCTCGTACTTCCTGAGCGTGATTCTCAGGAATGTCCAAGAATACACCTTCAGGAGTACAATAAATGACGCAACCCATTTTACATAGTAAGTCTCTTCCCAGGAGATTTGTTGGTGCCGATGCAGCTAGCAAAAACGAATGCTTGGTATGCAAAGGCCCTATTGTAATCTCGGCTGGTTTGCTAACAGGGTAGTGCTGGACTACTCCTGTTACTCCCATGGCTGGAACTGTCCTACCAGTGGTTCTCATGCCCACTGTCGAATTTATCACTGACTTGGCCGCCCCTGTGTCTACAAGAAAGTTTAAAGTTTTACCAGCTACATTGATTGCAATCTCTGGTTCACTTCCAAGACTGGCAATCAATTTCACTGGCTGCAGATTACAGGTATGGCCACACCCCTATTGGGTATGCTGACCTCCCTGAATCCCGTTGGCAGCAACTACTTGTGGGGGAGTTAGCTGGGAACTACCAGAGGCATGCCAATCTCTGTTCGGGGGGTATCTTTTTGTTTCCCCTGTATGTGGCTCAAAACTCCGCCTCTGTGGACCCTGCTCCCAATGTCGTGTGTCGTGTCGTTGTCTAGGGGGTTGAAAAGATCTTTGTACACTCTTTGTTCTACAGTCTCGTGCATAGTGTCCCTGTTTGTTACAAGAAAAACATGTTATTACACTTGACTTACCCACAGGATTCGGTGGTACATACGCAGGCTGCCTTGTGGTCAGCGCCTGTATACTTACTGACATCAACTTATCACTTTGCGACTCCCTGTGTCTAGTGATGTTTCTGTCGTGATCAATAGCAGCCTCTCTTAATGTGGACACCGACAGACCTCGCCAACATGGTTGCGTGGTCTGAACCCTAGTCTTTAATGTTTCCTTTAAACCATCCATCAGTACAGATACTGCTACTTCTTGGTGGTTTGGGTTGGTCCTAATGTCTTCTATTCCAGTGTACTTTGCCATTTCTAATAGTGCCCGATGAAAATATTCTGTTGCCGTTTCGGACTCTTTTTGTCTAATGGAGAATATTTTGTTCCATTTAACAACGGCTGGGAAATACTCCTTTAGCTGTAAATTTATCCTTTTTACGTTATCTTTGTTGTACACATCTGAAAGTGGTACATCTTTATCTAGTCCACAATCAGCTAAGAATTGAACTGAGTCGACATTTGAAGGTAAACAAGCTCTTAGCAGTATCTGCCAATCCTTGTTGTTGGGTTCTACAGTGTTACCTAGATCCCTGATGTATTTTTGGCTAGCAACTAAGTCTTTCCTGGGGTCAGGAAATTCGGACACTATTGTTCTTAATTCCATTCGGGAAAATGGAGTGTACATGGCAATGTTCCTTATGGGAGTGGCTCCTGATACATCTGTTTTCCCATTGGGAACAGCTATTACTCTAACAGGGTTAACTCTAACAACCTCATTCTGTGTAGATTCTACAACTTGTGGTGAAATTGTTTCAGTATAATGCATGGTGCCGTACTTACCCGTTGACACGACCTCACCTATCCCTCCGCTAGGGGCTTTCGCTAATCTCGTGGGTGTTGCTGTGCCTACTGTGGTCTCTGCTATGGTGGCCGCTAGAGAGAGAGCTGAAATTGTTGCTGGATCGTCTTCTTGATCACACTCCTGAGGAAAGTTCAAAACAGGGTACAACTTGCACGGGTTAATACTTGCATGAGTTACTTGGTTAACATCATTAACATTTACAGGGTTACTAAGTGTTTGTGTTTTACAACCCAGTGCGTTTCTCTCCGTAATCAACTTCTCTCCTGCTATGTATGGTGGTGGCGGGGCTGTGGCTATCAGTTTCCTGACTGCCCCAGATCCCGCCGCCAGAGCCAAACCTCTCTGTATCTCACCTTCCTGTTGCCACAACTGTAAATAATCATGATGCTGAATTCGTCTCTTTGTTGATTTTATGAGACATATCCTCCTCCTTAAATTTTGTAACACTTCTGGACTGAAGCTACCTATTCTTGGGAATTTCTCCCTGTCTTGTACAGTCATTCTCTCCCATTCATCACATAAAACCTCTGTGTGACTTCCGTATTTTTCACACATGATGTACCTTGCCGACCCGACTGGTCGGTTCTCTGAATCAACCCGAACCGAGGTTGATCGCCCCCTACCTGAACAATTGGCCCCCATAATCTGCAGGTGTTGCTTACTACTCCTTTGATCTTTATATCACGGTCTTCAGCGAACCCTTACAGCAAACCAAATTATTCAAAATAGGCCGGCGGTGGCGGTTTACCGAGTACCCCACTCACTCGCCCACCTCGACCAATACGACCTGATCACACCGATATGGTGCTGGCGTACTCGATACAGGGCCCTACCAGAAACCTTCTGTTTACTGGAACATATGAGGGTTACCCGCAGGACACTTACTCTTTCCAGTAAAGGTGGGGTTGTTAGATAGTTCCTGAGTGACCAGCGAACTTCCCTTTAAAAATAAAAAATTACACAAATCACGTCAGAATGTACAAATAGCGTTTGTGACCACTTTACTCTAATGGTATTAGGTCAGATTACTAACTACTGCACACAATTACGTGCGGTACAATCGTTCAGTACATAAGCACTACCTGTTATGTACTGAGAGATCAATGGAATCGAAAATTGCGGCTGCGGATTCCTTCAGCCAGAGCTTCCAATGGCCTATATGGGTTTTAGCACCAACCCCCGGGGTTGTGCTTCTTGTACCTTTATAGCGGACCTTCTTTGTCTCCTTATGACCTCCTGGTCTTGTTCTGTACGACCTCCTGGTCTGACCTCCCGGTCTTGTATACTGGTCCGCTATACTCTAATGCTCATATTTTATTTAACCAAGGATGCCTCCTTAGCCACCGTATATGTCACTTACACGTATGTCCTACCCGATTTCTTTTTGGTTCAACCTCTAAGTTATATAAACTTATGTAATAAAAACACACTCACTCAATACATGTACACTTTCGTTTCTATATCTATTTCTGCGCAGAAATTTTCTTTAGCCCAGCTGTGTTACCAATTAGGAGCAGGATCTGTTAAACTAAATTTCAAATTTTCCAAAAATAGATTTGCGTTATTTACCGCGTCGCGTTATCTATCGCCTTTGCGTTACTTATCGCCTTTTTCACAACTTGAGCTACGTGGGCGTAACCGGACGCTACGTTGCGTAATGTACGCTGCGTGCGTCTGCCTTTGGATTGCGTACGCTAGTCTTTGTTAGAGACACGCGTACGCAAAACAAAAGATCCACCGTAACACAATTTCTACTTTTATCAATGTAGATGATCCCTGATCATCTACCGCACACCACACTGACTGCCTTATCTCCCAGACAAGCCGTGTGTTGGTCTATACTTTAACTATTACCTCTACTATGAAATAACAGCAAATCTTTTTTAGCACTTTCTATCAACTATAAAAATTGGCAAACAGGAATAGTGATATACGAAATTGAAAAAGAAATGCAGATATATATGTATGCGTGCGTGTATACGCAAGACAGAAGAGAAATAAACAGTTTTAAAAGACACAAGCGTTTTGTTCTTACTTCCGGTTCCCGGATTCCTTCAGCACTCTTTATCTAAGTGAAGCAGACGCTTATCCCGTCAGCACTGCGAGACAACCTCCCACCCTTTGCTGGGGGATAATGTCTGCTGATCTACCTAGTGCAGATATGAGAAGGACAGGACGAGTCCCCAATTGACAATGCTAAATTCCTTTGTCGTATAAACAACCCTTAATGAAGTCTAAGAACACAGTACGCTGTTTACTTAAGAAGTACCGTAAGGGTACGCTAGTTGCGTAACGATCGCTCAGCCGAAGGCGAGACGCTCAAGCGTCACGTTCGCTCACGGCCCAGTGATCACAGGACAACACGTTATTGGCTATGACTAGAGTAATGATTCGCTATGGCGTAGCGGACGCTCGAGACCACGAGGAGATCACCAGCGGCGCAGACGCTCACAACGCTATACCTTTATGTCTAAACCTTTTATCAATGAAATACACAGAATACCTTAATGTGAATACAGGGTGTAAGTGCAACCTTGTGTAACCTGACTAACTACAAAGCTGCTTGAGCGTCACCGACGCTCAAGTGAACACTTAAAACTATAGGAAATACACAGATACTGGTTTAGGGTCCAAAGCCTATTATCTGTATTATAACTATTATACTTGCAAAAAGAATCACAATACAAATGATACACTACAATATAACAGAGACTTCCTAACCGAATAACTATACAAGAAATGCAATACAATACTATGCTGATCTAATACAATACAATACTAGTCAATGGGAGATACGAGAGAAAGAGAAGGGAGAGAGAGAGAGAGAGAGAGAGAGACGGAGAGAGAGAGATTGGCTCATAGTAAGACAATATGATTACGGAGAAAAACTTACGCACAAAGGGTATGATCGCATGCGCCTCTGGACATCCAGCTTCCCGATTATCAGCAATGAGAACCGTTTGATGAGAAGTGAAAGCTGGATGCCACAGGCCCGTCTTTTATGCTACTCACACAATGCAATCTAATGGTCCCTACAACCTCATTGTCCATTGGACGCAGGAATTCGGCTTCGCATTATAACAAAAGGTCATAGGGTGATTCATACAGGTGGGCTGTGACGATTTCAAACAGCTCAGGTGGGTGGGAAACTAGGTTTCCCGCCGCATACCTGAGTATGAGTAAATAATAGAAATGGACATAAACTTCTTATGTCCATAACTATCCGCACGAGCGATTAGTACGCTCCAAACCAACACCGGAATATTGTTAATTAAATACTCTTCCGATGGGTACCAAACACTGCTGTATGATTCCTGTTAGACCCTTCGCACAATACAAAGAGGGATTCCTCCGTTCAGGGACATTCTATATTAACCAAACTTTCAGAATCTATCAAAGGGACCATGGTCTACAAACTACATTAATTGTGAAAATATGTAACGATTGGGTCGCACGCTACGACTACATACTCCTTACCGTAAATACGCATACCGATGCGAGCGGGTGCACGCATCAGCGGGTATGCGCTATCACGGGAAAGCGCACGCATGCGCAGCGCGGACCAGCGTGAGGTGCAAATATGGCAGCGTGTATAGGGATATTTTTTCTGACTTTGACAATACATACTTACCTTAAGTTCCCACGCAGGTCGGTCCTCTTCTCCAGTAGAATCCAAGGGGTACCTGTTGAAGAAATTATACTCACGAGATCCAGGGGTCCAGGCTCCTCGGGAAATCCAGGGGTAATCCACGCACTTGAAAAAAATAACAAAACGGTGTCCCGACCACGAACTGAAAGGGGACCCATGTTTGCACATGGGTCACCTTTCCACGAATGCCAGAAACCCACTTTGACTTCTGTCTAAGTGGGTTTCTTCAGCCAATCAGGGAGCGCCACGTTGTAGCACTCTCCTGATCAGCTGTGTGCTCCTGTCCTCACTGACAGGCAGCACACGGCAGTGTTACAATGTAGCGCCTATGCGCTCCATTGTAACCAATGCTGGGAACTTTCTGCTCAGCGGTGACGTCACTTTAGGTCAACCGCAGGGCAGAAAGTTCCCACCATTGGTTACAATGGAGCGCATAGGCGCTACATTGTAACACTGCCGTGTGCCGCCTGTCACTCAGTACAGGAGCACACAGCCGATCAGGAGAGTGCTACAACGTGGCACTCCCTGATTGGCTGAAGAAACCCACTTAGACATCAGTCAGAGTGGGTTTCTGGCAGTCGGGAAAAGGGGATCCATGTGCAAACATGGGTCCCCTTTTAGTGCGTGGCTCGAGTGTCCGTTTTGTTATTTTTTTCAAGTACGTGGATTACACCTGGATTCCCCGAGGACCCTGGACCCCTGGATCTCGTGAGTATAATTTCTTCAACAGGTACCCCTTGGATTCTACTGGAGAAGAGGACCGACCTGCGTGGGAACATAAGGTAAGTATGTATGTATGTGTGTATGTATGTAATAAAATTATACTTTCACGGTGTGTGTGTCTTGTGTTTTTTTGGGTATTTTTTTAGTAGTAGTACTACAGGTACCAGCGGGCCCGTTTTTCCGCCGCATGCTGGTACTTGTGGTTCTCCAAGTACCAGCATGCGGGGGAGGCTTGCTGGGACTTGTAGTACTGCTACTACATCCAATTGGCTGCGGATGGGGGGGCTGATAGCCTTTGTTGTAAAAGAAAAGATATTGTTTTTAGTAGCAGTACTACAAGTCCCAGCAAGCCTCCCCCGCAGCCAATTGGATGGGGGGGGACAGCCTCGGGCTTCACCCCTGGCCCTTGGGTGGCTGGGGGGGGACCCCTTGATTGAAGGGGTCCCCACTCCCCCAGGGTACCCCGGCCAGGGGTGACTAGTTGGATTTTTGATGCCACGGCCGCAGGGCACTATATCAAAGTGACCCCCGGCTATGGCATTATCTGTCCAGCTAGTGGAGCCCGGTGCTGGTTTTAAAAATACGGGGGACCCCTACTCTTTTTGTCCCCCGTATTTTTGGAACCAGGACCAGGCGCAGAGCCCGATGCTGGTTGCTTAAATATGGGGGAACCCCTGTCATTTTTTTACCCATATTTTTGCAACCAGGATCGGCTCAAAGAGCCCGAGGCTGGTTATGCTTAGGAGGGGGGACCCCACGCAATTTTTTTTTTAAAAATAAGCACTTTCCCACCCCTTCCCACTGATATACATGCACGGATCTCATGGATCCGTGCATGCCTATCCAATCACGAATAAAAAATAAAGGTCTGTTTTTTTTTAGCACTTTTTTACGAGTTGTAATTTTTCACGGCAGTGTTTGTTTGTTTTTTGCTTTGCACTTCTTAGTAAATGACCGAGATTCATACTTAAACAGCCGCGTTTTGACCGATGGTGTATTCATTCGTGATTTTTTTCCTAGGACTTCAAAATATTACGAATGCCCTCATCACTGCCGTGATTTGAGTTTAGTAAATTACCGAGATGACACTTTGATGAAAAAACAGCATCTCGGTCAAAATCGGGAGCTTAGTAAATTTCCCCCTGTGTGTTCAGATACAGAAATGTCACAAATCCCTGAGAAGAGTCTAAGTGTGTCCATGAATGCTATGTGTGAGCTTTACCTTTCTGATATTGTACTCACAGAGAAGCCACCATCTACCATTTCTGCTCCCTCTGCAAATGTGGGGATAAGCAGCAGAAGTATAGCAGATAACAGAAATTGAGGATGCCACTGTGGAAATACAAGTGAATGAGAGGAATATTTGTGATGCCGGCACTAATGAGAATGTTGAGGATGTTTTTTGTGAAAGTCAGGCACAAGTGGATGCAGTTCCTGCCCATGATAAGACCATTGTCATGCCTGGGCATAGGATCAAAAAATTCCTCTTATGTGTGAAATTATTTTTACCCAAATCCTGACAACAGTTGTCAAGCCATCTGTACTGTTTGTAAAATCACAGTTAATAGAGGTACAATTGGGATGTCAATATCAGAAACGTCTGCTAAAATAATACCAACAAGCAGTCCAGCATCAGCTATCTCCCTTCTCTCAACTAGATCCCAGCACATGCAATCTCCACCATCAACACCTTCATCCTCAATATCCTCATTAAGAATCAGAGGTAGTCCTGCATCCAATTTGATAAGGCTTGGTGACTCTTCCCTATCCAGGATTCCTCAGAAGAATCATTCAGTACTTGGCCCTTCTGGCTGCTACTGCTGCTGGGGATGGATCTTCATCCCAGAAGGAGAATAAGATGATAGTGTCTAAAAAAAACCATACTGTTGACCATGAATCCTTTGCAAGAGGATGTAAGTATGACAGCTGTCACCTAGTCACAACCATGATGACATGATGGCTATGCTAGTATTAGATCTGCATCCAACATCCACCATTAATGCAGTGGGTTTTACACAGTTGAGGTCCTGTGTTCCCGTTACCAAGTTCCATCTCGGTTCCATCTTACTGGACAAACAATACCTCACCTGTACTAGGACGTTAAAAAAACAAACTAATTGTTGGCCTGTAAAATGCCATTGTACCCATTGTCCACTTATCCACAGATATCAGGACAAGCGGTAGTGGACAAACTAAAGGTTACATGACTGTGACAGCCCACTGGGTGAGTGAGTCATTTTCAACAACTCATTAAGAGGCAGTCTACTCTCTGTATCACCGGCTTCTCTGACAGGCGTACCACCAACAACCAATAGATAAACTGAGGGCTGTCATAGCAAAATGCCTTACCCCACTTGGAATTTCCTCAGGATTTGTGATTTGTGATAACACCACTAATATTGTGAAAGCATCACAGCTGGGTTCATTTGCAACATGTCCCGTGTTTTGATCACACAATCAATTTGGTGGTACAGGCCAACTTGGTGGTTACACAATCAACATGGTAACTGCTGATCGGTCAGCATGGCAGGACCTCCCACCCGGCAGCTGCGGACAGTAGCAACCACTGAGGAAGTGTACATTTACCTTCCAGTGTGTAGACTGTGCGGCGTTGAAAATGAAAGTCGCAATGTTCCTGATTTTTTTTTAATATCTAAAAAAAAAATATTTTTTTTTATTAAATAATTTTAGATAAGTTTAAACACATGTTTTTCCTTTAATACAGTCATAAAAAGTACAAGTTTTGAGCAGTTTTTTGAAAAAAAATTGTTGGTTAAGTGGTTAAAAAATGACAGGGTTGTGCAGGAGATGCTGTCTGTGGTCCAAAAAAATTGGGGCCATTTTCAGCAACAGCATGCAGGAGATTGTAGCGGATCCAAGAACAGTTCAATTTCCCCTGCAACCAACTGAAGCAAGAGGTGGTTACAAGGTGGAATACCACACGGTACATGCTTCAGCAGATGAAGGAACGGCAGAAAGCCATCCAGAGCCACACAACAAGCGATGACATTGGGAGAGGAGGGGGAATGTACCCTACTCCCGTGCAGTGGAGAATACTTTCAATCTTTTGCAAGGTGCTGAAACCCTTTGAAATACCCACCTGTGAAGTCAGTTCAGACACTGTAATATTGAGTCAGGTGAATTTCCTAATTAGGATTTGGAAAAACAGCTCAAGATATGGAAGGTGGGTATGAAACAAAGCAATTCCGCTAAGTATGTCCGACTTGTAGATCAAGTCCTTTATTCATTTCGCCAGGATCCAAATGTTGGAAATATCTTGAAATTGGATCACTACATTTTGGCAAACATGCTTGATACTAGGTTAACCACTTAACTGACGATTTATTTCGCCGAAAACCGCTCCGGAATTGTCGGGTTTTTTTTATGAGTGAATTAGGTGAAGAACGTTAATTTAACCCTATCCCAAATGATTTTAGTTAAAAAAAGGAGGAAAAAAAAATGTGTAAAATATTTTCTCCTCAGACATCAAAACATCAATTGGGAACATCGCGACCATGGTAACATCGGGAACATTGCGGTTTTTATTTTGAAAGCCGGGACAGCCTGCAGGTATGCAGGGGGGGGGGCCTGGGGGTGGCTTGGGAGGGTTCATTTACACTCCCCAGTGGCTGCCATTGTCTGCAGTCGCTGGAAGGGGGGGATCCTGACATGCTGACCGATCTGCAGTGATCGGCAGATCGGCAGACACAGGGAGAGAGTGCAGGGAGGCAGAGGGACCTTCTGGACCCAATGACAGCAGCAGCGGAGGGAAGTTTATCTTCCCTGTCGCTGCTAACACTCTCTATCTGACTGGTCGCATCCTGTGCTCCCAGGTCAGACAGAGCATTTGCAGGCATGGTCGCATCTGATGCGACCATGCCAGGCAAGTGATTAAGTCGTTCATTGTGTCTTTCTAACAGACCCACATCTTAAGAGATGCAAAGAGCTCCTAGCGAGCAAGTTGGCAGCTCAAGTGACACTTGGCACTACGACAAAGTCTCCTCCTTCAGTTTCTCCAGCAACTGCTGCTGACATTTTTGCTGCCCTGCGATCAGAAAGTCGCCGCCTACAGAGAGAGTGTATTTTTCGCTGTGCAAGTGTGCGAATGCATGTGTAGCAGAGCTGTACAAACTGATTTTGTGCAGTCTCTGTGCAGCCCAGGACTTACTCAGCCGCTGCGATTACATCAGCCTGAACATCCTCCCATCAAATGCTTGGACCAGCCAGCGTTTTTCCAAACACTCCAAGAAAGCAGTCAGTTGACACCCACAAATGCCCTCTTCCTGTCAATCTCCTTGGAAACGCCCATGCGAATGGATCCTTCGCACAAACACGTTGCTGACCGGCATTCCATTGCGCCTGCGCATTGTGGTGCATACTCATGTGCAGTTTAGATCTGATCGCATGAGTTTCATAGATGTGAAATAAACTGCCGTATGTTTGTGCCGCTGCTCTGTCGCTTAGTAACCAGCCTGCACACTGCAGCCTTTGGCCTAAAACAGATGAAAACAATATTGTGAGATGTGAGGTGGTCAAATCTGACTGGAAATGAATGTCATTGAGGTTAATAATACTGTAGGAACAAAAACAGGCCAAAATTCTTTGATTTTAGCCATCTTTATGATTTTTTTCTAAAAAATACAGGTCCAAAACCAAAACCCACAAGGGCAGTTGGGGCAAAACCAATACAGATCCATAACACAAAGGAGATTCATATCCAAAACACAAAGGAGATAAATATCCAAAACCAAAACCCAAAGATTTGGGCCAGCACACATCTCTAGTAACTTCACACTGTCTCCTATCCATGGAACTATCCATGGAACTACCCACAGTCTCCTAGTACTTGTGTGCGGACACTACCAGAGATGTGCGCTGACCCTGTGTTTCGATTTTGGATCTGTATTAACTTTGTGTTTTGGTTTTGCCAAACCGCCATCACGTGTTTTGGTTTTGGATCTGTATTTTTTTTTTTCAAAAAATTTATCAAAACTGCTAAAATCACATAATTCGGGCCTTTTTTGTTCCTACACTATTAATAACCTCTATAACATTCATTTCCAGTAATTTCCACTCAATTTTGACAGCCTCACAGCTCACAATATTCTTCACCAATTTTGGCTAAAGGTTTGCCGGCTAAACTAAGCAACAAAGCAGCCGCACAAAAACACGACATATCTGTTTAAAAATGTGTTGCAAATTAGATATACAAAGACCATTCCAAATGTCCCACCCAAAAGATGGAATTGTGTTTGGGACCTCCCACCCACTTTCGTGAAGGACATGCACAGTTTAACAAACCAAGCAATTCATCTACAGGGACTGACACTTTTGTGGCTGAAGTGCTTGGTTTGTTTGGGTCCCCACAAAACAATTTTTTGGACTACGTACCTCTGATCACTAATGAGGATATTGATGATGATGGTGAAAATTACATTGTAATCTTGGAAAATTAATTTCATGAACTCGCTGCAAATGAAGTAATATGGAGGAGTTGCCTAGTTGTTTAAAGCCCCTTCGTTTATCATATGGGGATTCATAAATAGAGCAGATGCCTTCACAAACATTGTCAGGATTTGTGTCAAAATAATCCCACAACCAAGAGGTAGCTTGTCTGGTCTTATGCCCAGGTATCATAATCACTTTCTTTTTATCACGGGCAAGAACTGCAGCAACTGGTGGCTGACTTACACACACATCATCAACATCCTCATCCTTCTCATTAATGTCAGATAGTAAAAATACACAAGTATCCCCCTCATACTGTTTCACTTCCACACAGGCATCCTCAATTTCTATTATGTACTCGCCACCAACTTAAAGTGTACTGATCCCCACATGTTCAGTTGGTGCAGAAATGGTGGAAGGAGGTGGAAGAGGCTTCTCTATGAGGACAGTGTGAGAAATGTCAGACTCACACATAGCTAATGTGGACAACCCTAGACTTTCCTCAGGTAATTGTAAACACAGTTTGAGCCTTAGAGTTCTTTTTTTTTGGGGCACTGATTTGTCACTTTTTAAGGTGACACCTCTACCCCTTTTTTAACATTTAAAGATTTCTGTTTCATGTGCCCTTTCTGCCCCCTGGACTACCTTTAGTAGATGTTTGCTTGCTTCAGTAGCCTGCTGGAGCCAGGATGCCCTACTTTATGCATTCCTGTACATCCTTGTAGTTGAGCCCCATGGGACCCATCGGGCCCTAAGCAACCACTTGTGTTGCGTAGTGGTATATCCACTACTGAGTCACAATACTTTTGTATTATGTAAATGCAGTGGTTATGGCCTGCGGAGTCACAGTACTTATATGTTATGTGAACACAGTGTGGTACGACACCTACACCACACACCAGTTGTTTTGAAAACCCCACAATCATAATACAGTATTTATTTGTTTTAACTTTTTTAGCAAATGACAACTCACACTGCAGAATAACAATGCTTCAATTTATGTGAACGTATTGTGGTACAGCACAAACAGCAACTGTACATAAATTTTTTTATTTTTCAATGTTTTTAAATTTTTATTTTCTTTTACATTTTCTTACTTTTTTACTTTTAAGTACTTTATTATTTCTTGTAGACTTTTTTTGATGGACACTGGACAGATACGTCAGCAGCACAGGAGTGGATGGATACTGGTCAGATAAGTCTGCAGCACTGGAGTGGATGGATACTGGGCAGTGGATAGACACGGGACAGATACGTCAGCAGCACTGGAGTGGATGGATACTGGGCAGTGGATAGACACGGGACAGATACGTCAGCAGCACTGGAGTGGATGGATACTGGGCAGTGTGGATAGACACTGGCCAGATATGTTCAGCCATAGCACAGCAGCCACTGGAGTGTATAGAGTGTATAGACACAGCACAGCAGCCACTGGAGTGTATAGAGTGGATGGACACAGCACAGCAGCCACTGGAGTGTATGGACACAGCATAGCAGCCACTGGAGTGTATAGAGTGGATGGACACAGTACAGCACCCACTGGAGTGTATAGAGTGGATGGACACAGCACAGCACCCACTGGAGTGTATGGAGTGGGTGGACACAGCACAGCACCCACTGAAGTTTATGGAGTGGGTGGACACAGCCCAGCACCCACTGGAGTGTATGGATACAACACAGCACAGCAATCACTGGAGTGTACAGAGTGTATGGATACAACACAGCACAGCAGCCACTGGAGTGTACAGAGTGTATGAACACAGCACAGCAGCCACTGGAGTGTACAGAGTGTATGAACACAGCACAGCAGCCACTGGAGTGTACAGAGTGTATGAACACCGCACAGCAGCCACTGGAGTGTACAGAGTGTATGGATACAACACAGCACAGCAGCCACTGGAGTGTACAGAGTGTATGAACACCGCACAGCAGCCACTGGAGTGTACAGAGTGTATGGATACAACACAGCACAGCAGCCACTGGAGTGTACAGAGTGTATGAACACAGCACAGCAGCCACTGGAGTGTACAGAGTGTATGGATACAACACAGCACAGCAGCCACTGGAGTGTACAGAGTGTATGAACACAGCACAGCAGCCACTGGAGTGTACAGCAAGTATGGATACAACACAGCACAGCAGCCACTGGAGTGTACAGAGTGTATGAACACAGCACAGCAGCCACTGGAGTGTACAGAGTGTATGAACACCGCACAGCAGCCACTGGAGTGTACAGAGTGTATGAACACAGCACAGCAGCCACTGGAGTGTACAGAGTGTATGAACACAGCACAGCAGCCACTGGAGTGTACAGAGTGTATGAACACAGCACAGCAGCCACTGCTGTATGGACACAGCATAGCAGCCACTGGAGTGTATAGAGTGGATGGACACAGCACAGCACCCACTGGAGTGTATGGAGTGGGTGGACTCAGCACAGCACCCACTGAAGTGTATGGAGTGGGTGGACACAGCCCAGCACCCACTGGAGTGTATGGATACAACACAGCAAAGCAATCACTGGAGTGTACAGAGTGTATGGATACAACACAGCACAGCAGCCACTGGAGTGTACAGAGTGTATGAACATCACAGCAGCCACTGGAGTGTACAGAGTGTATGGATACAGAACAGCACAGCAGCCACTGGAGTGTACAGAGTGTATGAACACAGCACAGCAGCCACTGGAGTGTACAGAGTGTATGAACACTGCACAGCAGCCACTGGAGTGTACAGAGCGTATGGATACAACACAGCACAGCAGCCACTGGAGTGTACAGAGTGTATGAACACAGCACAGCAGCCACTGGAGTGTACAGAGTGTATGAACACAGCACAGCAGCCACTGGAGTGTACAGAGTGTATGAACACAGCACAGCAGCCACTGGAGTGTACAGAGTGTATGAACACAGCACAGCAGCCACTGGAGTGTACAGAGTGTATGAACACAGCACAGCAGCCACTGGAGTGTACAGAGTGTATGAACACAGCACAGCAGCCACTGGAGTGTACAGAGTGTATGAACACCGCACAGCAGCCACTGGAGTGTACAGAGTGTATGAACACAGCACAGCAGCCACTGGAGTGTACAGAGTGTATGAACACAGCACAGCAGCCACTGGAGTGTACAGAGTGTATGGACACAGCACAGCAGCCACTGGAGTGTACAGAGTGTATGAACACAGCACAGCAGCCACTGGAGTGTACAGAGTGTATGAACACCGCACAGCAGCCACTGGAGTGTACAGAGTGTATGGACACAGCACAGCAGCCACTGGAGTGTACAGAGTGTATGAACACAGCACAGCAGCCACTGGAGTGTACAGAGTGTATGAACACAGCACAGCAGCCACTGGAGTGTACAGAGTGTATGAACACAGCACAGCAGCCACTGGAGTGTACAGAGTGTATGAACACAGCACAGCAGCCACTGGAGTGTACAGAGTGTATGAACACAGCACAGCAGCCACTGGAGTGTACAGAGTGTATGAACACAGCACAGCAGCCACTGGAGTGTACAGAGTGTATGAACACAGCACAGCAGCCACTGGAGTGTACAGAGTGTATGGACACAGCACAGCAGCCACTGGAGTGTACAGAGTGTATGGACACAGCACAGCAGCCACTGGAGTGTACAGAGTGTATGAACACAGCACAGCAGCCACTGGAGTGGATGGAGTGGATGGAAAGAACACAGTAGCCTCTGCAGTTTATGGAGTGGATGGACACAGCACAGCACCCACTGGAGTGTGTGGAATGGGTGTACACAGCACAGCACCCACTGAAGTGTATGGACTGGATGAGCACAGCACCCACTGGAGTGTACGTATGGAGAGAATGGGCACAGCACCGGTGTGGATCATAGGGCTAACAGTAACTAGGTCGACAGTCATTAGGTCAACCGCTATTGGTCGACAGTGACTAGGTCAACAGTCATTAGGTCGACCACTATTGGTCAACAGTGACTAGGTCAACATCTGAAATAGGTCGACACTGTCATCATGTCGACATGGAATAGGTCGATATGGAAAAAAGGTCAACATGAGATTTTAATATATTTTTGGTGTTGTTTTCTTCATAAAGTGATTGGAAACTCCAATTAGTGCACCGTATCCCCTCGCATGGCTCGCTTCACTCACCATGCTTCAGGCAAGGTGCCTCGCTCCACTACCGCTGCATTTGGCACAGGTTACTATTCCCAATTGTAGTCCACGTGGATCAGAAAGTATGAAAAAATAAAAAATATATATTATTTAAAAAAAAACTCATGTCGACTTTTTCATGTACCGACCTTTGACACGTCGACCTATCAACCATGTCGACCTAATGCATGTCGACCAATAGTGGTTGACCTAATGAGTGTCGACCTAAGTGCTGTCAACCTAAAGACCGGATCTCGCACAGTTCAGCAACCACTTGAGTATAGGAAATGGATGGACACAAAACAGCACAGCAGCCACTGGAATGTATAGACACAGCACAGCAGCCACTGGTATGTATGGACACAGCACAGCAGCCACAGGAATGTATGGACACAGCACAGCAGCCACTGGTATGTATGGACACAGCACAGCAGCCACTGGAATGTATGGACACAGCACAGCAGCCACTGGTATGTATGGACACAGCACAGCAGCCACTGGAATGTATGGACACAGCACAGCAGCCACAGGAATGTATAGACACAGCACAGCAGCCACTGGATGTATGGACACAGCACAGCAGCCACTGGAATGTATGGACACAGCACAGCAGCCACTGGAATGTATAGACACAGCACAGCAGCCACTGGAATGTATGGACACAGCACAGCAGCCACTGGATGTATGGACACAGCACAGCAGCCACTGGATGTATGGACACAGCACAGCAGCCACTGGATGTATGGACACAGCACAGCAGCCACTGGATGTATGGACACAGCACAGCAGCCACTGGAATGTATGGACACAGCACAGTAGCCACTGGAATGTATGGACACAGAACAGCAGCCACTGGAATGTATGGACACAGCACAGCAGCCACTGGAATGTATAGACACAGCACAGCAGCCACTGGAATGTATGGACACAGCACAGCAGCCACTGGAATGTATGGACACAGCACAGCAGCCACTGGAATGTATAGACACAGCACAGCAGCCACTGGATGTATGGACACAGCACAGCAGCCACTGGAATGTATGGACACAGCACAGCAGCCACTGGAATGTATAGACACAGCACAGCAGCCACTGGAATGTATGGACACAGCACAGCAGCCACTGGATGTATGGACACAGCACAGCAGCCACTGGATGTATGGACACAGCACAGCAGCCACTGGATGTATGGACACAGCACAGCAGCCACTGGAATGTATGGACACAGCACAGCAGCCACTGGATGTATGGACACAGCACAGCAGCCACTGGAATGTATGGACACAGAACAGTAGCCACTGGAATGTATGGACACAGAACAGCAGCCACTGGAATGTATGGACACATCATAGCAGCCACTGGAGTGGATGGACACAGCACAACAGCCAATGGAGTGAATGAACACAGCATAATAGCCACTGGAGTGTATGGAGTGGATGGATGGACACAGCACAGCAGCCATTGGAGTGTATGGAGTTGATGGACACAGCACAGCAGCAACTGGAGTGGATGGAGTGGATGGAAAGAGCACAGCAGCCACTGGAATGGATGGAGTGGATGGAAAGAGCACAGCAGCCACTGGAATGGATGGAGTGAATGGACACAGCACAGCAGCCACTGGAATGCATGGAGTGGATGGACACAGCACAGCAGCATGGACTGGAGTCAGCACAGTGTGAAATGGACCCCGAATCACCGCTGCAGAATCTAAAACTCACAAGACTCTGCACCAGGATGATGATGTTTTTTCCCTGGTTTCGGAGTCCTGAATTGGCGGGGAGACTTGAGTGGCGGATCCAGATTCCCTTGTATTGGGTAAATTTGGGTGGGCTCGGTTCTGCCAGCTCATCTCACTGTTTCCTGGGGCATGTGTGAGGGCACCTAATTATCCACTGTCTCCTGGGAAGAAGAGGACTAAGGTACAGTAGAATGGGATAGTGAGCATTAGAGTTTCCACAGGAAGGTTCCCCATCATATGCCCCGATGCCACCCACATACAGTAGGTTCGGGTAGGAGGACCAGGGCCAGATTAAGGGAGGAGCCACAGGGATGGTTGTCCCGGGGCCACCACACAGGGTTGGTCTGCTGAGAGCTACTACTTAATGAATATGCGTACAGGGTGAGAAAGGAGCCCCACGAAGGACCCCCGCAGTGAGGACCCCGCCAGGAGAGTTCCATATCGAGGGCCTGGAGAGTGCTCTGAGAGCGCCGCACAGGAGGAAAGTGTGACACAGCTGTGGGTGAGACCCCTGGTTAAGTGTGTGTGTCTCTGTGTGTGTGTGTGTCTGTGTGTGTGTGTGTTTTTTTTTTTGTCAATTTTTTGGGTGAGGGCCCTCACACCTCTTTGCCACGTGCCCCCACAACCCTTAATCCTGCCCTGAGGAGGACTCGTCATATTAAAGAGGAAAGCCTTCCGCAAGCTACTTTGATAACACTTAAACTGCACATACTGTAATTTGCAAAATTAATTTTTTTCCCCCTTTCCGAAGATGATGTTTCTACAGCACAACGGGGAAGTAATAGCTGCTAATGAAAATCACAGGGTCTGTATTATTATGCAAATATCTCAGCCGCGCTCTCCGGCAATCCTCAGTTTGATAGATCTCTGACCAGTGCATAGAATAGTAGAAATCAAAACCAATTACCTGTGTGGTTAAAGCAATGGCTCACGTCCCCCCATCCCATTTCCTGAGCAGGCTTTAAGAATTAAGAGAACAAGAAACTTCACACTGAACAAACGAGACTTAAACCAGCATTTGACTATACAAATACAAATGAGGTATTAAGCTTTAAAGAGGAACATAAAAATGCTAAGTGGGACTCAATGGATAGACTGCATCCTGCGGGTTGTATGGAAACAAGTGCAGCCGACAGGGCCGTGTGTCTAGACCGCTAAGTGTTGCAGCTTTAATGTGTCACATATTACAACATATATTAACACACTAATGAGAACACTAATCACATTCCATGATTGGTGATGTCTCAGATAGTTAATCGCAGGGGGAATCAGGGATAGCAGATGCATCCCAGGAACAGCGCACTTGCAAAAATCCCTACAACAGATGCACGCGGCGCTTGTGACGGCGGAGTACTGTAACTGTTTATACCTTAAGTGTTAATGACCATTGTATGTTATTTCTTAAAGCGGCAGTGCAGACGCGACAGCTGTGCGGACACCTCTGCCGGGCACGTGACGGATTGGCTGACACCGATGCACATTAGCCGTCTGTGTTGTGAGTCTGGAGATAAGAGGAAATCGTTGCGAGCTGCGCGGAGAGACGGATCCATTTTGCTGCTACATTGAGATTCTAAGATGCTAACGAGTCCCATATTCAGCTGTTATAGGAAAATGTTTTCTCTCTTTATTATAAATCAATTACAAATGGAAGGACCTGAAGAGGAGACGGTAGACGATTATATACAGCACCTGGTGTCTTTCTCAGTCTTGCTGTTTTATCTAAGGCTGTGCCGTCTCATAACTATCCTTCTGGCTGGACAAACATATTTTATTGTTGATTTATTTATATATGGCGCCACAAGGATTCTGCAGCACCTTACAAAGGGGCGAATTCAGATTTGTATGCAAACTAGTGATGAGCGGGTTCGGTTCCTCGGAATCCGAACCCCCCCGAACTTCACCCATTTTACACGGTTCCGAGGCATACTCGGATCTTCCCGTCTTGCTCGGTTAACCCGAGCGCGCCCGAACGTCATCATCCCGCTGTCGGATTCTCGCGAGATTCGTATTCTATATAAGGAGCCGCGCGCCGCCGCCATTTTCCCTCGTGCATTGGAGATCATAGGGAGAGAACGTGTGCAGCGTTCTCTCAGTTTCTGTGTTCAGTGTGCTGCAAATATCTGTGCTCAGTGTGCTGCAAATATCTGTGCTCAGTGTGCTTGCAAATATCTGTGCTCAGTGTGCTGAAAATATCTACGTTCTCTGCCTGAAAAACGCTCCATATCTGTGCTGCATCGTAGTATATAGTAGAGGACAGTGCAGAATTTTGCTGACCAGTGACCACCAGTATTATATAGCAGTACGGAACAGTAGTCCACTGCTCTACCAACCTCTGTGTCGTCAAGTATACTATCCATCCATACCTGTGGTGCATTTTAGTTGTGCGCAATATATATAGTAGGAGGACAGTGCAGAATTTTGCTGACCACCAGTATCTAATATATAGCAGTACGGTACAGTAGGCCACTGCTCTACCTACCTCTGTGTCGTCAAGTATACTATCCATCCATACCTGTGGTGCATTTTAGTTGTGCGCAGTATATATAGTAGGAGGACAGTTCAGAATTTTGCTGACCACCAGTATATAATACATAGCAGTACGGTACAGTAGGCCACTGCTCTACCTACCTCTGTGTCGTCAAGTATACTATCCATCCATACCTGTGCTGTATTTTAGTTGTGCGCAGTATTATATAGTAGGAGGACATTGCAGAATTTTGCTGACCACCAGTATATATATTGCAGTACGGTACAGTAGTCCATCGCTCTACCTCTTTGTCGTCAAGTATACTACAAAAGTTCAGTAAAATGACCCAAAAATCAAAATTAAAAGCATCTGATGAGAAGCGTAAACTTGCTAATATGCCATTTACGACACGGAATGGCAAGGAACCGCTGAGGCTCTGGCCTATGTTCATGGCTAGTGGTTCAGATTCACATGAGGATGAAAGCACTCATCCTCTCGCTAGAAAATTGCAGTACCACTCCTAGGTGGGCCAGGTGTTTGTGTCGGCCACTTGGGTCGCTTAGCTTAGCCATCCAGCGACCTTGGTGCACCTCTTTTTTTCTTTGCATCATGTGTTGTTTGGGGACTATTTTTTAAATCAACCATCCTGTCTGACACTGCAGTGCCACTCCTAGATGGGCCAGGTGTTTGTGTCGACCACTTGGGTCGCTTAGCTTAGCCACAAAGCTACCTCATTACACCTTATTTTTTCTTTGCATCATGTGCTGTTTGGGGACTATTTTTTTGAAGTGCCATCCTGTCTGACACTGCAGTGCCACTCCTAGATGGGCCAGGTGTTTGTGTTGACCACTTGGGTCGCTTAGCTTAGCCACAAAGCTACCTCATTGCACCTCTTTTTTACTTTGCATCATGTGCTGTTTGGGTACTATTTTTTAAATCGGCCATCCTGTCTGACACTGCAGTGCCACTCCTAGATGGGCCAGGTGTTTGTGTCGGCCACTTGGGTCGCTTAGCTTAGCCATCCAGCGACCTTGGTGCACCTCTTTTTTTCTTTGCATCATGTGCTGTTTGGGGACTATTTTTTAAATCGGCCATCCTGTCTGACACTGCAGTGCCACTCCTAGATGGGCCAGGTGTTTGTGTCGGCCACTTGGGTCGCTTAGCTTAGCCATCCAGCGACCTCGGTGCAAATTTTAGGACTAAAAATAATATTGTTAGGTGTGAGGTGTTCAGAATAGACTGGAAATGAGTGGAAATTATGGTTATTGAGGTTAATAATTCTATGGGATCGAAATGACCCCCAAATTCTATGATTTAAGCTGTTTTTAGGGGTTTTTGGAAAAAAACACCTAAATCCAAAACACACCCGAATCCGACAAAAAAATTTCAGGGAGGTTTTTCCAAAACGCGTCTGAATCCAAAACACGGCTGCAGAACCGAATCCAAAACCAAAACCCGAAAATTTTCCGGTGCACATCACTAATGCAAACCCAGGGCCGGACTGCCCAACTGGCACTTCTGGCAAATGTTCGAAGGAACGGTGGGCCTGTACTGTAACACAGATTTGGAAAGGCCGCGTGCAGTGCAGCTTCGGCTCTCTGGTCTGGCCGCTCCCCCGCCTCACCTCACATTCCGTCGGAGACGCCCCCCCTGACTCACGGCCCCCATGTATCATGTTGCACTCCCCCGCGCCCCCCCCCCCAAATTGAAGATGTCACTGTTGAAGTACACCAGGATGAGGATATGGGTGTTGCTGGCGCTGAGGAGAAAGTTGACGATGAGGATTCTGATGGTGATGTGGTTTGTTTAAGTCAGGCACCTGGGAAGACACCTGTTGTCTGTGGGATGAATAAGCCCATTGTGATGCCTAGGCAGACTACCAAAAAAGCCACCTCTTCGGTGTGGAATTATTTCTCCACAAATCCGGACAACAGGTGTCAAGCCGTGTGTTGCCTTTGTCAATCTGTAATAAGTAGGGGTAAGGACGTTAACCACCTAGGAACATCCTCACCTGCTGCGCATTCATCAGAAGTCATTGACAAGTTGTGAAACTTTGGGTAAGAGCGTAAGCAGTCCACTGACACATAAATCCCTTCTTCCTCTTGTACCCAAGCTCCTGCAAGCCACACCACCAACTCCCTCAACGTCAACTTCATCCTCAGTCAAGAACCCACTGTCCACTTAACCACGGACATGTGGACAAGTGGAGCAGGGCAGACTCAGGACTATATGACTGTGACAGCCCACTGGGTAGATGTATTGCCTCCCGCAGCAACAACAGCAGCGGCGGCACCAGTAGCAGCATCTCGCAAATGCCAACTCATTCTTAGGCAGGCTACGCTATGTATCACCACTTTCCATAAGAGGCACACAGCTGACAACCTCTTACGGAAACTGAGGAACATCATCGCAGAATGGCTTACCCCAATTGGACTCTCCTGGGGATTTGTGATATCGGACAACGCCACCAATATTGTGCGTGCATTACAGTACATCTTGGCAAATTCCAGCACATCCAGTGTTGGTGTCTTATATGGTGTCCATGTTGACCTATGTCGACATATACACAAAAAAAACCAATGAAAAACTCATGTCGACATTTTGACCTGTCGACATTGTACATGTCGGTATTTTGACTTTGTCGGTATATTATATATGTCGGTATTTTGACCTTGTCGGGATTTGATTGTTTCGCTAAATTGACTGCATCCCAGTTGGCATAGTATCTCTTTAATCCAGTACACATATGAATTACACAGGTTCTGTGGCCTTCCAAATTCAAGCCTGCACTTTCCCTCATTTTAATCAGCCACAGAACATTTGTAAACCAGGTGTCCCTAAGCTAATAACATACAGTATATACAAAAACACTCACATAACAGGAAAACTCCATCACCGTGGAAACAAAAACTTTCCCTATTTTTTTCCAATGAAACGTTGAGCTTTTGATACCAATGTTTTTAATGTAAATTTATTTTATTTTTTTAACTAAATGAATAAACTTCAATTAAAATACTAGGGGGAAAAAAAAGAATTTGATCTCCTAATAAAATTCTGGAAACATCATCTGTCTACAATTTCCGTTGGACTTTTTCATCAACACACAGAATCTTGTTTGGGATAATTGCAGTAAATAAATGTTTTGGGCAATTTATCATTAGACAGCGGTCACGGTGCGGTTGGAGATGGTTTGCTATGTGACAGAGGTCCTGCGAGTTCACAAGCTGGATGCACAGAGAATAATATTCAGCGCATGATGATTCTGCAATTACGCTGACCTGTGAAGTGAAGCTGATGGGCTGCCATAAACAATGAACACGAGAATTCCGGTATATTTGTCATGCTGGAGCTGCCGGGAGTGGTGCATAGAGGGATGGGACACAGATGTGACCTCACACACCTGACTTATTTGCACCATGTGACGTGAGATGTCTGGCACGACTTAATATGCCACCTCGACTGCGCCTCGACTTTTGTACTTTTTCCTGAAGTATAGCATCTTATTTGCAACACAGCCGCATACAAAGTCACATACAGTGTGCTAGGCACTCAGGGGGTCATTCCGACCCGTTCGCACGCAGTGGTTTATCGCTGCGGTGCGAACGGGTGTGGAATGCGCATGCGCAGCGGCCGCAGTGAGCGTGTGCGACGTTGCCCGGCGACAGGGGTTGCCGGGTTACTTTGCGGCTTAAGAAGAAAGCGGTCGCAGAATGGGCCGCAAAGAAGACTGGCAGGAAAAGGGCGGTGCAGGGCGGATCCGGACCGTTTGGAGCCGTTTTCGGGGAGTGGTAAGTAAAACGCAGGCATGTCCAGGAGAATGGAGGGCGGAGGAGTGACGTCAAAGCCGAGCCCATCATCGCTGGATCCATCGCACAGGGTAAGTATGTCCAGGCTTAGTCTTGTTTTGAGTGAAATTTTTTTAACTTAGCAGGGTTGCACATGCGATCGCAGCCCTGCTAAGCTAAAATACACTCCCCCATAGGCATGGACTATTGATCGCAGCAGCAAAAAGTTGCTGGCTGCGATCGACTCGGAATGACCACCTCAATTTGTACTTTTGTCGCAAAGTCACAGATTCCGCACAGTGACACATGGCGTGAGGCATGGCGCTTTTCTCTTGTGTTGGGGAGGGCACTCACAGCACTCAGGGTTGGACTGGCCCACAGGGGTACAGGGGAAACTCCCGGTGGGCCCCACTGCCTGAAGGCCCACTCCTTCCTCTAGGGTTCAGGTTCCAGACTAATTATACATGATGCATGTTACATTATATTGCGCCGGACATGGTGTATTTTCTACAGTACATTAATCTGGTAAATTATCATGCATGGAATATTTTTATAAAGGGGCCCCATGCACTCTGTAATGGTTAGCCATGCCTCTGAGTTGGCTGGCCACCCCCCACTGGAGGCTGGCAGCACCCCAAAGCATTGGACCCTACCACTGCATCCCCCCGGTGGCCTTTCATACCCCAGTCCGACACTGACCGCAATTTATCAAATGGCAAATGTTTATTGACCAAACTTCATACCAAAAAGTCAGAGACGACTTTTTGTTTCCTCAGAACATTTGTAAATACTGTAGGGCAACATCACAGCATACTGTAAGAACAGCAGATCAGGCAGAGGTTACAGCGCTGTCTAACGGGCCTTTCTGTTTATACCACCACAACCATGTGCAAAAAGGCGCCAAACTAAATGTGGCCTCTACAACTCTCCCCTCCTAAATGTGTCCGAGCACAACAAAAAACAAACCACTACCATTACTCCGTTAAACACTTGTCATGTAATCGGTCAGGCAGAGATGTAACACTCTGCCGGTAACCTCATGGTACATCATATGGCACTGCCAGCTGCACTTACAGTACATCCCTGACTCTGCCACCTCTCATCCTCTGTGTGCGGCTTGCTTCCTCCAAGCCAGTAGGAGGTAAGCAGACGGTAATGTGGTTTCTGCTGCAACAGGATCTCAATAAATCACACATAATTACACTTAAACTGGGTACACACTATGGGATGTGTGTAGCCAGTGACATCACGCATGACGGGAGATGGCATCAGTAAGCGCATTCACAGTTATCAAAGCCGGCAGTGATGGAGTGACGGTCGCTAACGACATCCCCTGTTGGCCCTGCATGTAGCTGACAACCAGCGGGAATGCGCATTATCAGCGACATTGTGGGTACACACTAGACGATGTTTAAAATGTATTTTAAACAAATAGCAATCTCCTATATAATAGCCCAGATCTGTGACTCTGGCCTGTGCGTATAGCGCTGGGCGTGGCTAGGAGCTCTCATTGGGTTAGCAGCAGGTCTATCATACCCAGCCCACAGCTGATTAGGCGAGAAACGCCCTCCCACAACGGTTACATCCAATGGGAGGCTCTGCCCTTTGGCTGCTGTGTGTTCCCACTTCCCAGAGCAGGATTAGCAATGGGGCTGATGGAGCTGCAGCTCCAGGTCCACACCCCAAAATAGGCCCACTGTATCTGCAGCAACATACCCTCCAACAATTTACATATAAACATCGCTACAAATTCCAAAAGGGGGCATGGCCACAGGTATAGTGATGTAACCACGCCCCTTTTCGTATACTTCAATGGAAGTTTGGAGAGGCAAAAATCGGTACAGACCATAAAAAAAAGGGACTGTACCTACCAAAAAGGTGCAGCTGGAGGGTATGCCACTGCATCTGCAGCAAGTCTCTGCGCTGTAGATAGGGGGAAAAAATCCTTTTACTGCAGCGTCCTATGTCCTGCTGCCAGTCTGCCTGCCCCCTCCAACATCAACAATGCCCACTCCCTAGCCGCAGCGCAGGTGGAACAAAAGCTGCTGCAGCCACCGGCATAGATGTGTATGAAAGCGGTGCAGCGGAAGGCTTTCATAGCCCTTCCTGCGCCGCATACTCTCTGAGCCCCGGAGCCTCCTCTGCGCGTGATGTCACAGAAGTGTCTCCCCGCCACAGCCACGCCCAGATCCCCAGAGGCCCTGACTCTGCAACACAGCACCTGGGCTGCCGGCCTGGAAGCACCGAGATGACTAATGTAATGGATAGAGTGGGTGATATCGCGGAGGGTAATGTCTGGACGCTGAATCAATGTCAAAGGTGACAGTGCTGTGCAGTGCAGTGGGTGTGCAGTGTCACTGACACTGCACAGCACTCTCACCTTTTACATTGATTCAGCGAGTCAGTCAGTTCTGCCAGCCAGTCACTATTGTTAGCGCCAGTGTCCCAACGCGCCGCATTACAGGGAAGTAGATGCACTAAATATACTACAGCTCCCAGCAGCCCTTAGCATCGTAGCATTCTGGCGCTAAGGCCTGCTGGGAGCTGTAGTTTATTGAGTGCATCTTCCATGTAATGCGGCGCGTTGGGACACCGGCGCTAACAATAGTGACCGGCTGCTGTGCAGGTCTCCGGGAGAGCCACTGCCAAAGGGGGGGCAGCAGATTAGCTACTTCCAGGAGGAGAAGCATTACCCACCCTCCTCCACTCACAGTACCTCCGGGCCCCATCCGCGGCACCCCCACACCCCAACTCCACCACCCGCGGTGGCTCCGGACCCCCTCCCCCACCCACGATGGCTCCGGACCGCTCCCCCACCTACAACACCCCCACACCCACCCCTCCCCCACCCACTGCACCCACCCCACCCACAGTACCCCTGAAACTGCTCCTCCACCACCCGCAGTGGCTCCTGACCCTCTCCCCCCACCCGCGGCACCCCCGCAACCACCCCCTCCCCCAACCACAGCACCTACTAGGTGATTCATCAGGCCCTGCCTGCGCTGTTCACACCATTGCAAGGGGCTACGACCACTTAACCATCACACTCCCTTTGAACGTGCAATATTTAACCACTCACACAATTATGATTGGACTCCATATAATAAAAATATTGCACGCCACAAGGGTGTGCAAGGTTTAAGGGGGCGTAGCCCCTTACAACGGTGTGAAGAGTGCCCGTAGGGTGCAATGAATCACCTAGTATCTAATAATTGTAGATTTTTTATACCATGCCCGAAAATAAGACACATATTTTCTGAAACAGTCTATGGGGGGTAATTCCATATCTAACTCTCTCTGCACATGTTATATCTGCCCCCCCCCCCCCCCCCCCCTGCAGTGCACATGGTTTTGCCCAACTGCTAAAAAATTTCCTGCTGCGATCAACTTGGAATTACCCCCATGGTGAGATCTTGGCTAGGGTTTAGTCGCAAAATCTGATAGTAACAAAGCTATTTGGCGCGATGTGGGCACGGGTGTATATGACCACTCCTGCAGTTGCGCAGGTGAGCAGAGCAGAGCTGTCTGTAGCAAGGGTAACATTACCCAGGCTGACCCCCATGCTATAGGGCTGTGTCTGCTGTGGATATGCTGCTACAGTATACAGACCTGGACATAAGATGTCCTATCATTGTAATGGTGTTACGCAGTGTCGAAGAATCGCTGCCGCTGCAGGGAACACTGTATCTCACTGGCCCCTGGTTTATATTTTACCAAAGGGAATATTACAAGATGGATGTATAATAATGTGGAGAGGCTCGCCCTTGCTGCTAGAAATATTTTATTCACTTTGCATGTGAAATGTCTCTTTTGGCTAGAGCGTCATTGTGTGTCTCACTCACAATCTCTGTCACCTAACAAGCATGTTCTGCTCTGCTCAGAAACGCCGGTTAGTAAAGGATTCGCCCCTCTTATCATGCCACAATCAGCTGGAATGCAGAATACCGTAGAGAGGCTCCGCCCATAACTGGGCTCTGTAACCAAATGAGTCACCTGAAAACAGGTGTCTTTGTGCATGCGCACACTCTGTATAATCCTTGGATCCGTTGACACATCCTCACTGACGTAGGGGGAGATATATCACAGTTTGGCAAGAGATAAAGTACAAGCCAATCAGCTCCTAACTGTCATGTCACAGGCTGTAGATATATCCCTTCTCTGGAGGTACGTCTGTGTTATGTACATCTTTGCATGGTTGCGTGCAGAGGCGTCGGAATGGGAGGAGCAAGGGGGCAGCATGCCCCCCCCAAACGAGATGGAGGTGCAGGCGCAGGTTAGGGGGAGCGCTTACCCCCGGATCCCCGCGGGCGACTCCTCCTGTAAAGTCAATGTGCTGCCGTTGCCTGCTATGCCCCATGACCCTCTAGCCGGCTCTTCACTGATGTATTACTGGGAGGGAGGCGTGGCCATGCAGAGCCTGCTGGGACATCCCCGCTTCCTCCCAGCAATCAGAGAAGAGCCGGCTAGGAGGACATGGGACATAGCAGGCAGTGGCAGCACATTGATTTTACAGCAGGAGTCGCCCGAGGTAAGCGCCGCTCACCCGCACTGGAGGGGGGAGCGCCAAAATGTAATTTTTCCTACGCCTCCCCCCAACCTCAAAACATCCCAGCGCCCCCGGTTGCGTGCCTTGGTTCCGGAGCACACAATACAGTCTTCCATTGGACATCAGCCTCACAATCATTTTTAAGAAAATTATTTTTGCAGTAATTCTCTTGTTTTAAAGCACAGAAATCACCAATAATAAATGCAATTTATCTAAAATAGCTACGGTATGTTGCCATCACCTGTAAACTAGAGATGAGCGGGTTCGGTTCCTCGGGATCTGAACCCCCACCGAACTTCACCCATTTTACACGGGTCCGAGGCAGCCTCGGATCTTCCCGCCTTGCTCGGATAACCAAAACGCGCCCGAACGTCATCATCCCGCTGTCGGATTCTCGCGAGATTCGTATTCTATATAAGGAGCCGTGCGTCGCCGCCATTTTCACTCGTGCATTGGAGATTGAACGGAGAGGACGTGGCAGCGTTCTCTCCCTGAAAAGCTCCGTAATCTGTGCTCAGTGTGCTGAAAATATCTGTGCTCAGTGTGCTGCAAATAATCTGTGCTCAGTGTGCTGAAAATATCTACGTTCTCTGCCTGAAAAGCTCCATATCTGTGCTCAGTGTGCTGAAAATATCTACGTTCTCTGCTTGAAAACGCTCCATATCTGTGCTCAGTGTGCTGCAAATCTCTGTGCTCAGTGTGCTGCATTGTGGGGACTGGGGACCACCAGTATAATAATATATATTAGTGATGAGCGGGTTCGGTTGCTCGGGCTTCGAACCCCCCGAACTTCACCCATTTTACACGGGTCCGAGGCAGCCTCGGATCTTCCCGCCTTGCTCGGTTAACCAGAACGCGCCCGAACGTCATCATCTCGCTGTCGGATTCTCGCGAGATTCGTATTCTATATAAGGAGCCGCGTGTCGCCGCCATTTTCACTCGTGCATTGGAGATTGAACGGAGAGGACGTGTCAGCGTTCTATCCCTGAAAAGCTCCGTAATCTGTGCTCAGTGTGCTGAAAATATCTGTGCTCAGTGTGCTGCAAATAATCTGTGCTCAGTGTGCTGCAAATATCTACGTTCTCTGCCTGAAAACGCTCCATATCTGTGCTCAGTGTGCTGCATTGTGGGGACTGGGGACCACCAGTATAATAATATATACTATTCTATAGCTTCTATACTGCTTGTCAGGACACATGGTCACAGTTACACCGCTCTGTACTGATATATACAATAATATATATATTTTTCTATAGCTTCTATACTGCTTGTCAGGACACATGGGTCAGTTACACCGCTCTGTACTGATATATACAATAATATATATACTTTTCTATAGCTTCTATACTGCTTGTCAGGACACATTGGTCACAGTTACACCGCTCTGTACTGATATATATAATAATATATATACTTTTCTATAGCTTCTATACTGCTTGTCAGGACACCTGTCACAGATACACCGCTCTGTACTGATATATACAATAATATATATACTTTTCTATAGCTTCTATACTGCTTGTCAGGACACATGTCACAGATACACCGCTCTGTACTGATATATACAATAATATATATACTTTTCTATAGCTTCTATACTGCTTGTCAGGACACATGTGTCACAGTTACACTGCTCTGTACTGATATATACAATAATATATATACTTTTCTATAGCTTCTAATATTACAGTGCAGCATTTTGGTGACCAACAGTATACATATATAGTACAGTACAGTAGGCCATTGCTATTGATATATTACTGGCATATAATTCCACACATTAAAAAATGGAGAACAAAAATGTGGAGGGTAAAATAGGGAAAGATCAAGATCCACATCCACCTTGTGCTGAAGCTGCTGCCACTAGTCATGGCCGAGACGATGAAATGCCATCAACGTCGTCTGCCAAGGCCGATGCCCAATGTCATAGTAGAGAGCATGTAAAATCCAAAAAACAAAAGTTCAGTAAAATGACCCAAAAATCAAAATTAAAAGCGTCTGATGAGAAGCATAAACTTGCCAATATGCCATTTACGACACGGAGTGGCAAGGAACGGCTGAGGCCTTGTCCTATGTTCATGGCTAGTGGTTCAGCTTCACATGAGGATGGAAGCACTCATCCTCTCGCTAGAAAAATGAAAAGACTTAAGCTGGCAAAAGCACAGCAAAGAACTGTGCATTCTTCTAAATCACAAATCCCCAAGGAGAGTCCAATTGTGTCGGTTGCGATGCCTTACCTTCCCAACACTGGACGGGAAGAGGTGGCGCCTTCCACCATTTGCACGCCCCCTGCAAGTGCTGGAAGGAGCACCCGCAGTCCAGTTCCTGATAGTCAAATTGATGATGTCACTGTTGAAGTACACCAGGATGAGGATATGGGTGTTGCTGGCGCTGAGGAGGAAATTGACAAGGAGGATTCTGATGGTGAGGTGGTTTGTTTAAGTCAGGCACCCGGGGAGACACCTGTTGTCCGTGGGACGAATATGGCCATTGACATGCCTGGTCAAATTACAAAAAAAAATCACCTCGTCGGTGTGGAATTATTTTAACAGAAATGCGGACAACAGGTGTCAAGACTTGTGTTGCCTTTGTCAAGCTGTAATAAGTAGGGGTAAGGACGTTAACCACCTAGGAACATCCTCCCTTATACGTCACCAGGAGCGCATTCATCAGAAGTCATTGACAAGTTCAAAAACTTTGGGTGACAGCAGAAGCAGTCCACTGACAACTAAATTCCTTCCTCTTGTACCCAAGCTCCTGCAAACCACACCACCAACTCCCTCAGTGTCAATTTCTTCCTTAAACAGGAACGCCAATAGTCCTGCAGGCCATGTCACTGGCAAGTCTGACGAATCCTCTCCTAACTGGGATTCCTCCGATGGATCCTTGAGTGTAATGCCTACTGCTTCTGGCGCTGCTGTTGTTGCTGCTGGGAGTCGATCGTCATCCCAGAGGGGAAGTCGGAAGACCACTTGTACTACTTCCAGTAAGCAATTGACTGTCCAACAGTCCTTTGCAAGGAAGATGAAATATCACAGCAGTCATCCTGCTGCAAAGCGGATAACTCAGGTCTTGTCAGCTGCGGTGGTGATAAACGTGTGTCCGGTATCCACCGTTAATTCACAGGGAATTAGAGAATTGATTGAGGTACTGTGTCCCCGGTACCAAATACCATCTAGGTTTCATTTCTCTAGGCAGGCGATACCGAGAATGTACACAGACGTCAGAAAAAGAGTCACCAGTGTCCTAAAAAATGCAGTTGTACCCAATGTCCACTTAACCACGGACATGTGGACAAGTGGAACAGGGCAGACTCAGGACTATATGACTGTGACAGCCCACTGGGTAGATGTATTGCCTCCCTCAGCAAGATCAGCAGCGGCGGCACCTGCAGCAGCATCTCGCAAACGCCAACTCGTTCCTAGGCAGGCTACGCTTTGTATCACCGCTTTCCAGAAGAGGCACACAGCTGACAACCTCTTACGGAAACTGAGAAACATAATCACAGAATGGCTTACCCCAATTGGACTCTCCTGGGGATTTGTGACATATGACAACGCCACCAATATTGTGCATGCATTACATGTGGGCAAATTCCAGCACGTCCCATGTTTTGCACATACATTGAATTTGGTGGTGCAGAATTTAAAAAAAAAAACCGACAGGGGCGTGCAAGAGATGCTGTCGGTGGCCCGAAGAATTGCGGGCCACTTTCGACATTCAGCCACCGCGTGCCGAAGACTGGAGCACCAGCAAACACTCCTGAACCTGCCCCACCATCATCTGAAGCAAGAGGTGGTAACGAGGTGGAATTCAACCTAGAGATGTGCACCGGAAATTTTTCGGGTTTTGTGTTTTGGTTTTGGGTTCGGTTCCGTGGCCGTGTTTTGGGTTCGAACGCGTTTTGGCAAAACCTCACCGAATTTTTTTTGTCGGATTCGGGTGTGTTTTGGATTCGGGTGTTTTTTTCAAAAAACCCTAAAAAACAGCTTAAATCATAGAATTTGGGGGTCAGTTTGATCCCAAAGTATTATTAACCTCAATAACCATTATTTCCACTCATTTTCAGTCTATTCTGAACACCTCACACCTCACAATATTATTTTTAGTCCTAAAATTTGCACCGAGGTCGCTGGATGACTAAGCTCAGCGACCCAAGTGGCCGACACAAACACCTGGCCCATCTAGGAGTGGCACTGCAGTGTCACGCAGGATGGCCCTTCCAAAAAACACTCCCCAAACAGCACATGACGCAAAGAAAAAAAGAGGCGCAATGAGGTAGCTGTGTGAGTAAGCTAAGCGACCCTAGTGGCCGACACAAACACCTGGCCCATCTAGGAGTGGCACTGCAGTGTCACGCAGGATGGCCCTTCCAAAAAACACTCCCCAAACAGCACATGACGCAAAGAAAAATTAAAGAAAAAAGAGGTGCAAGATGGAATTGTCCTTGGGCCCTCCCACCCACCCTTATGTTGTATAAACAGGACATGCACACTTTAACCAACCCATCATTTCAGTGACAGGGTCTGCCACACGACTGTGACTGAAATGACGGGTTGGTTTGGACCCCCACCAAAAAAGAAGCAATTATTCTCTCCTTGCACAAACTGGCTCTACAGAGGCAAGATGTCCACCTCATCATCATCCTCCGATTCATCACCGTGTACATCCCCCTCCTCACATTATCAATTCGTCCCCACTGGAATCCACCATCACAGCTCCCTGTGTACTTTGTGGAGGCAATTGCTGCTGGTGAATGTCTCCATGGAGGAATTGATTATAATTCATTTTAATGAACATCATCTTCTCCACATTTTCTGGAAGTAACCTCGTACGCCGATTGCTGACAAGGTGAGCGGCGGCACTAAACACTCTTTCGGAGTACACACTTGTGGGAGGGCAACTTAGGTAGAATAAAGCCAGTTTGTGCAAGGGCCTCCAAATTGCCTCTTTTTCCTGCCAGTATACGTACGGACTGTCTGACGTGCCTACTTGGATGCGGTCACTCATATAATCCTCCACCATTCTTTCAATGGTGAGAGAATCATATGCAGTGACAGTAGACGACATGTCCGTAATCGTTGTCAGGTCCTTCAGTCCGGACCAGATGTCAGCATCAGCAGTCGCTCCAGACTGCCCTGCATCACCGCCAGCGGGTGGGCTCGGAATTTTGAGCCTTTTCCTCGCACCCCCAGTTGCGGGAGAATGTGAAGGAGGAGATGTTGACAGGTCGCGTTCCGCTTGACTTGACAATTTTCTCACCAGGAGTTCTTTGAACCCCTGCAGACTTGTGTCTGCCGGAAAGAGAGATCCAAGGTAGGTTTTAAATCTAGGATCGAGCACGGTGGCCAAAATGTAGTGCTCTGATTTCAACAGATTGACCACCCGTGAATCCTTGTTAAGCGAATTAAGGGCTCCATCCACAAGTCCCACATGCCTAGCGGAATCGCTCTGTGTTAGCTCCTCCTTCAATGTCTCCAGCTTCTTCTGCCTGATGAGGGGAATGACCTGACTCAGGCTGGCAGTGTCTGAACTGACTTCACGTGTGGCAAGTTCAAAAGGTTGCAGAACCTTGCACAACGTTGAAATCATTCTCCACTGCGCTTGAGACAGGTGTATTCCACCTCCTATATCGTGCTCAGTTGTATAGGCTTGAATGGCCTTTTGCTGCTCCTCCAACCTCTGAAGCA